>NW_028318143.1:13024642-13326428 GCF_062004578.1 Staurois parvus | reverse complement strand
TCTCTCTATTTTTCATTTTCTTTTTTTCATTCAATTATATTATTTTCCTTCCTTTCTTTCTTTTTTTCCTTAATTTTCTTCTTTTCTCCATCCTTTTTTCTTTCTTTTTTTTTACAATCCCCCTTTCTTTCTTCTTTCCTCTTTTTTTTTCCTTTTCATCTTTTATCATTCAGTTGTATTTATTTTTCTTTCTTTTATCTTTCTTTCTTTCTTTCTTTCTTTCTTTCTTTCTTTCTTTCTTTCTTTCTTTCTTTCTCTTTCTCTCTCTCTCTCTCTCTCTCTCTCTCTCTCTCTCTTTCTTTCTTTTCCTCCCAATCCCTCTCTTTTTCTCTTTTTCACTCTGTCTCTTTTCTTTCCCTTTTTCCATTTCCCCTTTTCCTTTTGTCTTTCTTTCTTTCTTTCTTTCTTTCTTTCTTTCTTTCTTTCTTTCTTTCTTTCTTTCTTTCTTTCTTTCTTTCTTTCTTTCTTTCTTTCTTTCTTTCTTTCTTTCTTTCCTCTTTTTTTCCTTTTCATCTTTTATCATTCAGTTATATTTATTTTTTCTTTCACTCTATCTCTTTTCTTTCCCTTTTTTTCATTTCCCCTTTTCCTTTTGTCTGTATTTTTCTCTTTCTTTCCTTCTTTCTTTCTCTTTCTCTTTCTTTCTTTCTTTCTTTCTTTCTTTCTTTCTTTCTTTCTTTCTTTCTTTCTTTCTTTCTTTCTTTCTTTCTCAGGCGCCTGCCTGCTTTTATACGAACTGAATGGAACGTTTAGGTCTGTATGCATATTACACTGTTTTGCTAGATTTAAACAGGATTGTACCGAGAGATTGTGCAATCTGATTGTATAGTGTATGGCCAGCTTTAGGGTCACCTAACACATTACAAGCTGACCAGACTATCTTTGTACAAACAACTTTAGATTTACCAAAACAATCTAATACAGTATGAGAACAAACCTAAACTATCCAATCAATTTGTATTCAATCTGGGAGGCACTTGCACTAAATATTTGTTGGTAGATCTAAAGGAGATTGTACAGTCAGATTGTAACTTGTGTGGTGAGCTTTAATAAAGGAGTTGAGAATCTTCATTCAATAATTGTGTGAGTACTCACATTAATTATCCAGTCATGTGAAAAGCAAATTTATGTTGACTTTGCATGCCAGATCCTGCGCAGATGCTTTTCTTGTGATTAGATAATTAGGGTGAATAGTCACAGAATTTTTCTGAGTGAAGATCCTCGACTCCTTTAGTGAATCAGCATCACATTTTGCTTACCAGTACAGAGAAACTACTATGCCACCACAAGTGCAGCTATTTGAGTTTAAATGACAGAATATGCTGCATGCTGGAAAAAGACAAAATCTGGAGCTGTGCATAGTAGCCAATCAGATTCTAGCTTTAGCTTGTTCTATTAAGCTTTGAAATTGAAAGCTACAAGCTGATTTGTTGCCATTCACAGCTGCTCCAGACTTAGTAAATTCCCCTGTGTGTATTTTGTTAAAAATAACTTTTATGGCACATATTGGGGAAATTTGTTTTATTTTTTACCCTAGGTCAGCTCGCTCCTACTGTGCCACTAGAGGGTGCTGTAGTTTTGCCTATCCTATTTAGGAAGCTGTTAAGGGCACATTTAAGTGAATGGTAAAGCATGGATCATCTTGAGTGTTGCCGCAATTTGCATCAATGCATTTCATATGCGTTATTGCTTTGTGGTGTCATTAACTTTGATTGGAACTCCAATGCACCTGCGTTGAAAAATATATAATGGTCACATCTGATTTTCTGCACATTAGGGTGCATTTGCAGCCTTGGCCTTTCAGTTGGTTGCCTTAAAACAAGGCATGTGAATGAACTGTAAAGAAATAAAGGGCCTAGGAACCGTTCACGCTTGTCCATTTTCCTGCAGTAATGTGCGCGCATTATACTCCATGAAAATGGATTTCAAGGAGAAGTCAAACTATGTGGCCAGTTCATATCTACAAGAGCAGCTAATTGACTTTAAATGATAAAACATGCTGCATTGTGTGCATTTATGTACATTAAACACATTCACTGAAATAAAAGATACAAGAACATTTGCATGAATCATGTAGTCTAATGCCTTTTTAATGCATTTGTATCATGGAATCTCTCCATATAGAATATCTCCCTCAGTTTGTAAGAATACTGAACTAGAAAAAAGCACTTATAAAGACAACAAAATGACTCCTAAACACATATTACCAAGGCTCTGCTCACATCTGCAGTTTGGGGTAATGTGTTGGAAAAATTCCTGTTTGCTGCGACTTTGATGCGGTTTCCAGTAATAAAACTCATTACATAGATTTCATGTAAAACATTGCAAAAACACGTGAAATACAATTTAAACATGGAATGCACATACAACACACCACACTTTTTAAAATGTTCAGATATGAATGAGCCTAAACCCGGTCTTATTGCATATGCAATATATTACATTTTTGCTCTTGTAAGTGAAAAAAGGGCGAGTTTTTCTGTCAACAGAGGAAACTGAAGTGCTTACAACATTAATAACCATCTCTTAGCATTGATATAACATGTCATAATCACAGTGAGCCACAAATAAAAATCTTAAGGTCCTTTTACACTCCTGTAATGTATCATCTGTGGCACTTCAACACACTAAAGCAATGAACAGTAGTACATTGTGTTACAAAAAAGGGTCATGTCTGATTTTTGGCACATCAGGATGCATTGATGTGAAATCATTTCATTGGGCTGCCTTAAATCAAACACATGAGGCATAGCATGCAATAAAGCATGTGCATTAAACACCACAACAATGTACATGGGCCCTAAAGAGTATCTAAACACAAGAACACATATGTGACATATTACAACTTACCAGTTTATAGATGTGATGGCTGCATTCGTTTTTTTTTCACCTACTAAGTTGATAACAAACTTCCTGGCCTAGGGTGACAACATTCACTCATCAAACTGTATCTACAGTGCGCATACTTTTTCCTGTTTATGAAGTCATGTGATGTTCTTGATCCTCCATACCACTGATATGTGACTGTGTTGAAGGATTTAATAAAAAACAAAGCAAAAACTGTATCTTTGGAAGAGCAGCATTGTCACCCTAGAAGGAAAGTATTTTAGGAATACAGAATACCCCCCTTTCATCATATAATAGAGCAGTGGTCTCCAAACTGTGGGCTGGATGTGGCCCTTTGCTTGCTTTTATCTGGTCCTTGGGGCAAAATTCCCCCTACTGTCAGCAACAGTGGGGGGCATAGTTCCTGCCACTGACACCAACAATGGGGCACTATTCCTTCTACTGACACCAATGATGGTGCTCTATTTCTCCCCCTAATACCAAAGCTGGGGCATTGTTTACTGCCACTGACACCAGGACGTTTTCTGCTTCTGCTGCCCCCCCCTAAAGTTTGAAGGACAGTAAATTGGCCCTTTTTAAAAAAAAGTTCGGAGACCCCTGATATAGAGGGAGGTGTACTGTAGTCTACAGATTAGAAGTAGGAAGGGCTGATATCATTGCTTCAGATATCAGAACGTTATGGATTTCAGGCATGATCAGCAGGTGTTTTATATAAATAGCAATAAATGTGGAACCAGGAGACCCCAAGGTGCATTCCCGTGGTAATGCATTCTAATGGCCGGAATTCTGACCAATATATTGTATTACTAGAAGACGCAAGGACACGCTTAAAGGCACATGCATAACATGGCTTTTTACCGCGTTTTTGCTGCTGCTAAACTCCTGTAGGAGAAAAAAAGCATCAATAGCATACAGTGTGCATGAAGCCTACATTTTTTAAATATGAGAATCACCCAATAATAAGGGCAGGTATGAATTATACAGGGAATAAATAGGTGATAGCCACGGACCACTACACAATAATTCTTTATAAAGTTACTTTTATTAAATGTATCAAACTATATTGGTGTTTATAGTTTGATACATTTAATAAGAGTAACTTTCCTGTAGTGGTCCATGGCTATCACCTATTATTTCCCTGTATAATTCATAAACAGGTGTTTTCTGCACTTATGAAATAGATATAATAATAATAATAATAATAATAATAATAAAAAAAAAAAAAAACACTGCCAATGGTATAATTAACAGACCCAGAAGGAATCAAATACAAGATGTTCATTGGTTGGGTTTAAGCTGAATTCTAGATTATATACCTCTGTGAATCTGAAGGACAAGTCATTCTAAACATTGATCATGGTATGTAAACTACACCAATGTAAACCATGACAGCTCGGACCCCCGCATGGCATTGATAAATCTATCACTGAAAGCACTTTTATAGGAGTCTATGGGGTGCAATCTGTGAACTAAAGTCAGGCTTTAATAGTGAGCTAATGTAATTGGTCTGTGTAATTCCACTTTAATTTCAAGATGAGAAGGGTTCAGACTGTAAATGGCTGTTTTTTTTATGTAAAATGATAAATGACGGGGTTGAACATCTGTATAAACTTGTGTTTAACTACACAGCAGCCTCCTCTGGATTATGCCGCATGCGATACTCATCATTTCAGAGGATTTAACAGCTGCTGGTTTAATCCACCAAGAGGCTGCTGGATTTGTAGTGAAGTATGTGCAGCACACAGAGGGTTAAATCATAGTACTGATTTCTGAACAGTAAAAGAAGAAACCCAATTATTTGTCAGCAAAACAATCCACCGTATTCACATTATGAAATGCTCAGCCCTTTACACTCACCGGCTACTTTATTAGGTACATCTGTTCAAATGCCTGGTAACACAAATTTCTAATCAGCCAATCACATGGCAGCAACTCAATGCATTTAAGCATCTAGACGTGGAGAAGACGACTCGTTGAAGTTCAAACCGAGAATCAGAATTGGGAAGAAAGGGGATTTAAGTGACTTTGAACGTGGCATGGTTGTTGGTGGCAGACGGGTTGGTCTGAGTATTTCAAGAACTGCTGATCTACTGGGATTTTCACGCATAACCATCTCTAGGGTTTACAGAGAGTGGCCCGAAAAAGAGAAAATATCCAGTGAGCGGCAGTTGTGTGGATGAAAATGACTTGCTAATGTCAGAGGTCAGAAGAGGATGGGCAGACTGGTTTGAGATGATAGAAAGGCAACAGTGACTCATGTCAATATGGACTAAAATCTCTGAGGAATGTTTCCAACACCTTGTTGAATCTATACCAGGAAGAATTAAGGCAGTTCTGAAGGCAAAAGGGGTCAAACCCAGAACTAGCAAGGTGTACCTAATACAGTGGCCGGTGAGTGTATGTGGCCTCTCAATGCTTCTAAAGCTATCCATAGATGGGGCAGATATCTGCCCAGTATTTGTCCATCTTCACACAACTCCCATGGGCACCAGGAACCTGCAGAGAATCTTACTTTATTCTGCCAGAGGTTCAAACATGGTACTCTGGATCTTTTATTCATCTTCATAGAAGACTGAGGGGTCAGGACTAAGGATGAGCTAAGGTTCAGGCAGACACATGGCAAACTGTCACATGACGACAGACTGCTGTCCCAATCATCTGCTGCCATGGTCCATAGTCTCACATAACAAAGGAGGGGGGGGATGCTGGAGACTTCATTGACCTAATATGACCAAACCTTTGATTTATAAGGCCACACAGCTGATTGGGATGGCAACCTGCTGTCATGTGACAATTTCTCGTGGGTTTGGGTCAAACTGATTTCAATCTGAAGCTTAGCTCCCCTCTAGTCAGGACTCATATAGAGATTACTTAGGGTGGTAAAGTGCTTGTAAACCTCAGACATGAAATCTGAACAAGGCGCATACAGTACTTCTTTAGTGTTTACTTGCCTCTCTCCAAAGCACTACATGTCATTACTGTCTGCTGTCTAGGTCCTCTGTTATCAGTCACTTCCGATGAGCTTTCCTGACACCAGGGGCGGACTGACCATTTGGAAACTCAGGCACTGCCCGAGGGCCCGGGGTCAGTAGGGGGCCCCATGAGATGCCCATGGTACCTTTTTCATAGGCTTTTTTAAGTTTGGGCAAGGACACAGGGGCCCCATGATCCCCTATTGCCCGGGGGCCCCATGAGTTGTCAGTCTGCCCCTGCCTGACACCAAGAGAAAAAATGGTGACGGGGAGGGATCTCCAGCTGATTGACAGCCTCAGCTCTGTTCCTGTGTGCTGTGTGAACCCTTCCCTTCAATCAGCTCTCAGAGCTCTTGTTCAATGTGAAACTGTAGCTCCCCGCCCCCTGCTTTGTAAGTCTGTGGAAAACCCTTTCATCTCTTTTTACAAGGATTTACAGGATCAATGGCTGCAAATAAACAGGTACAACCTGTAGGAGAATTTGTTTCATCTCGGTGTAACACCCAGTCACTTCATTGGGCATATCTCAGGGTTTACAAGCACTTTAAAAGATTTCTGTGAGATTAGGAGCACCTCTGACCAGTGGTGGTGGTGGTGGTGGTGGTAGGCAAGGTTCAGTAGTGCCTAATGCAAAAAGGTCAACGTGCTCCCACCATGATCTGTGAACTACTTCAGCAGCATAGGTTGCCCTCCTTGCATTCCCCTCTTTCTAAGGTGCCCAAAGTGGTCGTGTCTTCTGCATGTATTGGGAATCTGATTGGGGGTTTGGAATGAGCACAAGACAGCACAATATGTATGGAGTGAAATGATGAGAGTAGTAAGCCGTGTCCCTATGGCTTGGCACTGCCATCCTTTTACTCCATGCAAACTGAATCTCTCTCCCAGGGCCCCCACTGGGGCTTTACTGGGCAATAGAGAGCTGACACCTTATAACAGTCATTGAACTTTTTTGAAATCTCCACCAAACTTGGAGAGCCCCCACAGTACATGGTTGGGGGCTGGGGGGGGGGGGGGTACTGCATACTGAGGGTTTTTTACCTTAAATCATAGAATGCATGAAGGTAAAAAGCCGTCATCCTTTACAACCACTTTAATCAAGTAAAAAGGTAAGCAGCAATTTTTAAATTGTTCATGTTCCTCGCACTCACTCCTTGAAGATGACCACTAGAAAGGGCACTTACTAACCTGTATATGAAATAAAATAACTAAATACCAATTTCTTCCAGGACTTTGAGCTAAGAAAATATTTTCTGCATGCAAGAGTCATATATTCTTACTTGAACCTTGGAGTGCTTTGTGTATTTCTTCCAGATCTGTACAGTAATCCGGAGTGAAACGTTACCTTGGTGCAGGAGCTCCAGCAATAAAGACCGGCCACTGCTGCTCTCTCTCCTTGTGCAGGGTGACTGGTCTTGTCTCCGCCTCCTCCTGTAGTTTTCTGCAGGTAGTCTGTAGTGGCAGGCCTGTTGGGCCCCTCCCACAGCTCTGTTCTCTGCAGAGGCTATGTACAGAAGAGTGATGTTGTCACTGCTTCTTTTACAAGGTAATATCTGGGTTTACAAAATCATTTGGTGCACACAAAGTGAATTTATATTTAAAGATATATTTAAATTAAAGTGTTACTAAACCCAGGGCCCTGCATTCACTATATCTGGTCTTCCACAGTACACAGAACATGGAAATGAAATTATTTCAGTAAATATAAACTGATAAATACCTTTTCTCATGTCTTGTGACTTCTATCACAGTATAGCAGAGCACATGTTAAAATTTGTAGGAGTTTTCATTTTTCTCTAGGAGGATGCAGGACCCCTGACCTCTGTCTGGACAGTGCTGATTGGCACTGTGCTGATCATATGCACGCTCCCAAGAGGAAAAAAAAAAACCTCTCTAGCAATACACACCAAACTGAGCGTGTGCAGAGTGACTCCACATGATATGTCTTATCAGGAGATAGGAGGGGGACACTGGAAGAAGGGGAGGATCAGAGAAGTCAGGATCAAACAGCGTTTTTACACAATGCAAAGCATTAACCCCTTAGGTTCCACAGTGAGTATAATAAGCATGCTTTACTGCATATACAGACTGATTTTACTGTTGTGAGTTTAGTAACACTTTAAGGTTTTTGTGCACAGAGTTCCAGGTGCAAAAAATGGCTGGTTGGACTTTTGTCCTTACGGCATGAGGTTACCATCTCCCACTGTAGCATTTCATCCTACTGTCTACGGGAAGTCCTCAACCCAGCAAGCCAACCATGGTTGTAGCTGAGTCCAAATTTCCCATTCATGGACCAGCCACTTGACCCTTGTGCTTGAAGAATGTTTGTTCATGGATGATCATAGGTCTACAAGAGGCCTTACATTAAGGCTTTGATGCAACGTTGGATGGGTGTGACTTGGATGGGACTTTGGCTGTTGACTTTGGCTTTGATTGTTGCACAACTGTCACAGTGATAACATTAAAATTCAACTTTCATGCGACTTTTGAAAATTTAAGTTGCAGTCTATAGCACTCAAGTAGTGCAGGAACCTTTTTAAAGTCACTGTGACTTTAAGTCGCATAGATTTGAATGGCTTCCATTGACATACATGGGCTGTGACATCTCATGCAACTTTGTGTCCAAAGTCACATGACAAGTCGCACAAGTGTGAATGCAGCCTAAATTGCCAATAAAGTAAGAATCATCTTAGTTTTGCTCATTTCTATGGGAGGTGCACGAGGTGGGTAGGCACCCAGCAAGTGATTCTAAATTTAGGCCATTAATTGAACACAGTTGTGAACTCTTCCCACCACTGAGAAACAACACCATATGTACTCATTGTGCCCCCTCTAATTATTCTCCAGCTGTAAAGTCACATCATGGCAGTCTCATCATGGTTCCAAGTGACGGGTGAACAGTTGTCACTGCTGCAAATCTAACAGAATCACAGGACACTTTTATTTTTTGGCACAACAGTAGGAGTCATCACAACAGATATAGAGACGTTCCAGAACACGGTTTTCACTTTTGTACTGTCGGGGCTGCTGTACACGGGATTCCGATTTAGTCATGTGCAGGAAAATGTTTGGTGTTTGAGATCAATTCATCCTTCATCATTGGAGATGCTTTTATATTGGTGCACATGGAGGAATTAAGGCCTCATTCACGCCAAAATGTGCAACTTTCCAGAAGCACTTCAACTCTTCAACACTGGATTTCTTTTTTTTCCTATGCGACCCATTTACATCAGAGTGATGTGCTGCCACTTATCATGTCAAAGAAGTACAGGAGCTTCTTTGGGCAGGAAAACACATTTTTTGGTCCCATTGATGTTAATGAAACTGCCCAAAAGACCGCCCCTTCTTCCTGATAATATACTTTTTTTATGCCCTAAACAGAAAAGCTTTCACATGAAAAGTGAGCATACAAATGCACCATAAACAAAGAAAGTGTGAACCTAGCCAAAAACCAAAATGATGCATGATAAAAACAACAATATACACATGTGTGCTTTGCTGTGTAAAATCCAATATGAAATTGGCATGACGAGTGTGACACACCTTAGTGTATTTTACTGAATGAGATATAGCACTAGAATGATGAGATCTGAAGTCTGGTTGGTTGCATTATTTTAATTAGAGATGAGCGAATCGAACTAGGCGAACCGGAATTCGAGTCGAATTTCAGGAAATATTCGATTCGTGTCGAAACCGAAATTTTGCCTACTTCGGGTGCGCGAATCGAACATTTCCCGATCAGCCGGCAAAAGTGTCCCTGCAGTGAGCTCCGCTATTTCTGACAGTTCTCTGACAGAAGGAACACATGTTTAGCGGTTGAAACATTGTATCTATTAGTTTACATTTAGGATACAGATGTTTCAACCACTGTACATGTGAAGAAGTTGTGAGAGAACTGTCAGAAATAGAGGAACTCTGCACATACACTTTTTGCCGGCTTGGAATTATTCTTCTTTTCATCCTACTTCTTCTTCTTCTTCATCCTCAGAAGAAGAGGATGAGGATGAGGATGAAGAAGAAGAAGAAGAAGAAGAAGTAGGATGAAAAGAAGAATAATTCCAAGCCGGCAAAAAGTGTATGTGCAGAGTTCCTCTATTTCTGACAGTTCTCTCACAGCTTCTTCACATGTACAGCGGTTGAAACATCTGTATCCTAAATGGAAACTAATAGATACAATTTGTATCTATTAGTTTCCATTTAGGATACAGATATTTCAACCGCTGTACATGTGAAGAAGCTGTGAGAGAACTGTCAGAAATAGAGGAACTCTGCACATACACTTTTTGCCGGCTTGGAATTATTCTTCTTTTCATTCTTCTTCTTCTTCCTCATCCTCATCCTCATCCTCATCCTCTTCTTCTGAGGATGAGGATGAAGAAGAAGAAGAAGAAGAAGTAGGATGAAAAGAAGAATAATTCCAAGCCGGCAAAAAGTGTATGTGCAGAGTTCCTCTATTCTGCAGATACACTTAGAGGAGCTCTGCAGATACACTTAGAGGAGCTCTGCACATACACTTTTTGCCGGCTTGGAATTAATCTTATTTTCATCCTACTTCTTCTTCTTCTTCTTCTTCTTCTTCATCCTCATCCTCAGAAGAAGAAGAGGATGAGGATGAGGATGAAGAAGAAGAAGAAGAAGTAGGATGAAAATAAGAATAATTCCAAACCGGAAAAAAGTGTATGTGCAGAGCTCCTCTAAGTGTATCTGCAGAGCTCCTCTAAGTGTATCTGCAGAATAGAGGAACTCTGCACATACACTTTTTGCCGGAAACCGCTGTATGGAGTGAATGTCCCAGAACTGTCAGAAATAGACTATTTATGACAGTTCTGGGACATTCACTGCATACAGCTGTTTTAACCGCTGTATGGAGGGAATGTCATGGAACTGTCAGAAATAGACTATTAATGACAGTTCTGGGACTGTCCTTCAATGCAGCGGTTGAAACATTGTATGTATTTGTTTCCATAAATGGATCCATTTATGGAAACAAATACATACAATGTTTCAACCGCTGCATGGAAGGACAGTCCCAGAACTGTCATTAATAGTCTATTTCTGACAGTTCCATGACATTCCCTCCATACAGCGG
Organism: Staurois parvus; assembly: GCF_062004578.1. Classification (NCBI taxonomy): domain Eukaryota; kingdom Metazoa; phylum Chordata; class Amphibia; order Anura; family Ranidae; genus Staurois; species Staurois parvus. The sequence goes on along the minus strand of NW_028318143.1, from coordinate 13,315,523 downwards.
TTAAAACAGCTGTATGGAGTGAATGTCCCAGATCTATCAGAAATAGACTATTTATGACAGTTCTGGGACATTCACTGCATACAGCTGTTTTAACCGCTGTATGGAGGGAATGTCATGGAACTGTCAGAAATAGACTATTAATGACAGTTCTGGGACTGTCCTTCCATGCAGCGGTTGAAACATTGTATGTATTTGTTTCCATAAATGGATCCATTTATGGAAACAAATACATACAATGTTTCAACCGCTGCATGGAAGGACAGTCCCAGAACTGTCATTAATAGTCTATTTCTGACAGTTCCATGACATTCCCTCCATACAGCGGTTAAAACAGCTGTATGGAGTGAATGTCCCAGATCTATCAGAAATAGACTATTTATGACAGTTCTGGGACATTCACTGCATACAGCTGTTTTAACCGCTGTATGGAGGGAATGTCATGGAACTGTCAGAAATAGACTATTAATGACAGTTCTGGGACTGTCCTTCCATGCAGCGGTTGAAACATTGTATGTATTTGTTTCCATAAATGGATCCATTTATGGAAACAAATACATACAATGTTTCAACCGCTGCATGGAAGGACAGTCCCACAACTGTCATTAATAGTCTATTTCTGACAGTTCCATGACATTCCCTCCATACAGCGGTTAAAACAGCTGTATGGAGTGAATGTCCCAGATCTATCAGAAATAGACTATTTATGACAGTTCTGGGACATTCACTGCATACAGCTGTTTTAACCGCTGTATGGAGGGAATGTCATGGAACTGTCAGAAATAGACTATTAATGACAGTTCTGGGACTGTCCTTCAATGCAGCGGTTGAAACATTGTATGTATTTGTTTCCATAAATGGATCCATTTATGGAAACAAATACATACAATGTTTCAACCGCTGCATGGAAGGACAGTCCCAGAACTGTCATTAATAGTCTATTTCTGACAGTTCCATGACATTCCCTCCATACAGCGGTTAAAACAGCTGTATGCAGTGAATGTCCCAGATCTATCAGAAATAGACTATTTATGACAGTTCTGGGACATTCACTGCATACAGCTGTTTTAACCGCTGTATGGAGGGAATGTCATGGAACTGTCAGAAATAGACTATTAATGACAGTTCTGGGACTGTCCTTCAATGCAGCGGTTGAAACATTGTATGTATTTGTTTCCATAAATGGATCCATTTATGGAAACAAATACATACAATGTTTCAACCGCTGCATGGAAGGACAGTCCCAGAACTGTCATTAATAGTCTATTTCTGACAGTTCCATGACATTCCCTCCATACAGCGGTTAAAACAGCTGTATGCAGTGAATGTCCCAGATCTATCAGAAATAGACTATTTATGACAGTTCTGGGACATTCACTGCATACAGCTGTTTTAACCGCTGTATGGAGGGAATGTCATGGAACTGTCAGAAATAGACTATTAATGACAGTTCTGGGACTGTCCTTCAATGCAGCGGTTGAAACATTGTATGTATTTGTTTCCATAAATGGATCCATTTATGGAAACAAATACATACAATGTTTCAACCGCTGCATGGATGGACAGTCCCAGAACTGTCATTAATAGTCTATTTCTGACAGTTCCATGACATTCCCTCCATACAGCGGTTAAAACAGCTGTATGGAGTGAATGTCCCAGATCTATCAGAAATAGACTATTTATGACAGTTCTGGGACATTCACTGCATACAGCTGTTTTAACCGCTGTATGGAGGGAATGTCATGGAACTGTCAGAAATAGACTATTAATGACAGTTCTGGGACTGTCCTTCCATGCAGCGGTTGAAACATTGTATGTATTTGTTTCCATAAATGGATCCATTTATGGAAACAAATACATACAATGTTTCAACCGCTGTATGGAAGGACAGTCCCACAACTGTCATTAATAGTCTATTTCTGACAGTTCCATGACATTCCCTCCATACAGCGGTTAAAACAGCTGTATGGAGTGAATGTCCCAGATCTATCAGAAATAGACTATTTATGACAGTTCTGGGACATTCACTGCATACAGCTGTTTTAACCGCTGTATGGAGGGAATGTCATGGAACTGTCAGAAATAGACTATTAATGACAGTTCTGGGACTGTCCTTCAATGCAGCGGTTGAAACATTGTATGTATTTGTTTCCATAAATGGATCCATTTATGGAAACAAATACATACAATGTTTCAACCGCTGCATGGAAGGACAGTCCCAGAACTGTCATTAATAGTCTATTTCTGACAGTTCCATGACATTCCCTCCATACAGCGGTTAAAACAGCTGTATGCAGTGAATGTCCCAGATCTATCAGAAATAGACTATTTATGACAGTTCTGGGACATTCACTGCATACAGCTGTTTTAACCGCTGTATGGAGGGAATGTCATGGAACTGTCAGAAATAGACTATTAATGACAGTTCTGGGACTGTCCTTCCATGCAGCGGTTGAAACATTGTATGTATTTGTTTCCATAAATGGATCCATTTATGGAAACAAATACATACAATGTTTCAACCGCTGTATGGAAGGACAGTCCCACAACTGTCATTAATAGTCTATTTCTGACAGTTCCATGACATTCCCTCCATACAGCGGTTAAAACAGCTGTATGGAGTGAATGTCCCAGATCTATCAGAAATAGACTATTTATGACAGTTCTGGGACATTCACTGCATACAGCTGTTTTAACCGCTGTATGGAGGGAATGTCATGGAACTGTCAGAAATAGACTATTAATGACAGTTCTGGGACTGTCCTTCAATGCAGCGGTTGAAACATTGTATGTATTTGTTTCCATAAATGGATCCATTTATGGAAACAAATACATACAATGTTTCAACCGCTGCATGGAAGGACAGTCCCAGAACTGTCATTAATAGTCTATTTCTGACAGTTCCATGACATTCCCTCCATACAGCGGTTAAAACAGCTGTATGCAGTGAATGTCCCAGATCTATCAGAAATAGACTATTTATGACAGTTCTGGGACATTCACTGCATACAGCTGTTTTAACCGCTGTATGGAGGGAATGTCATGGAACTGTCAGAAATAGACTATTAATGACAGTTCTGGGACTGTCCTTCAATGCAGCGGTTGAAACATTGTATGTATTTGTTTCCATAAATGGATCCATTTATGGAAACAAATACATACAATGTTTCAACCGCTGCATGGAAGGACAGTCCCAGAACTGTCATTAATAGTCTATTTCTGACAGTTCCATGACATTCCCTCCATACAGCGGTTAAAACAGCTGTATGGAGTGAATGTCCCAGATCTATCAGAAATAGACTATTTATGACAGTTCTGGGACATTCACTGCATACAGCTGTTTTAACCGCTGTATGGAGGGAATGTCATGGAACTGTCAGAAATAGACTATTAATGACAGTTCTGGGACTGTCCTTCCATGCAGCGGTTGAAACATTGTATGTATTTGTTTCCATAAATGGATCCATTTATGGAAACAAATACATACAATGTTTCAACCGCTGCATGGAAGGACAGTCCCAGAACTGTCATTAATAGTCTATTTCTGACAGTTCTATGACATTCCCTCCATACAGCGGTTGAAACCGCTGTATGGAGTGAATGTCCCAGAACTGTCAGAAATAGACAGAAACTGTCACAGAACTGTCCTTCTTCTCATCCTTCTCCTTCTTCTCATCCTTCTTCTCATCCTTCTTCTCATCCTTCTCCTTCTTCTCATCCTTCTCCTTCTTCTCATCCTTCTCCTTCTGCTCATCCTTCTTCTCATCCTTCTCCTTCTTCTCATCCTTCTCCTTCTCCTTCTTCTCATCCTTCTCCTTCTCCTTCTTCTCATCCTTCTCCTTCTCATCCTTCTCCTTCTCCTTCTCATCCTTCTCCTTCTTCTCATCCTTCTCCTTCTTCTCATCCTTCTCCTTCTCCTTCTTCTCATCCTTCTCCTTCTCCTTCTCATCCTTCTCCTTCTTCTCATCCTTCTCCTTCTCCTCATCCTTTTTCTTCTCATCCTTCTCCTTCTCCTTCTTCTCATCCTTCTCCTTCTTCTCATCCTTCTCCTTCTTCTCATCCTTCTCCTTCTTCTCATCCTTCTCCTTCTTCTCCTTCTTCTCATCATTTCTCCTTCTTCTCATCCTTCTCCTTCTTCTCATCCTTCTCATCCTTCTTCTCATCCTTCTTCTTCTCATCCTTCTCCTTCTTCTCATCCTTCTCCTTCTCCTTCTTCTCATCCTTCTCCTTCTTCTCATCCTTCTCCTTCTTCTCATCCTTCTCCTTCTCATCCTTCTCCTTCTCCTTCTTCTCTTCCTTCTCCTTCTTCTCATCCTTCTCCTTCTTCTCATCCTTCTTCTTCTCATCCTTCTCCTCCTTCTTCTCATCCTTCTTCTCATCCTTCTTCTTCTCATCCTTCTCCTTCTTCTCATCTTCTCCTTCTCCTTCTTCTCATCCTTCTCCTTCTTCTCATCCTTCTCCTTCTTCTCATCCTTCTCCTTCTTCTCATCCTTTCTCCTTCTTCTCATCCTTCTCCTTCTCCTTCTTCTCTTCCTTCTCCTTCTTATCATCCTTCTCCTTCTTCTCATCATTCTCCTTCTTCTCATCCTTCTCCTTCTTCTCATCCTTCTTCTTCTCATCCTTTTCCTTCTTCTCATCCTTCTTCTTCTCATCCTTTCTTCTTCTCATCATTCTCCTTCTCATCCTTCTCTTTCTTCTCATCCTTCTCCTTCTCCTTCTTCTCATCCTTCTCCTTCTTCTCATCCTTCTCCTTCTCCTTCTTCTCATCCTTCTCCTTATTCTCAGCCTTCTTCTTCTCATCCTTCTCCTTCTCATCCTTCTCCTTCTCATCCTTCTCCTTCCTTCTCATCCTTCTCCTTCTTCTCATCCTTCTCCTTCTCCTTCTTCTCATCCTTCTCCTTCTCCTTCTTCTCATCCTTCTCCTTCTCCTTCTTCTCATCCTTCTCCTTCTTCTCATCCTTCTCCTTCTTCTCATCCTTCTCCTTCTCCTTCTTCTCATCCTTCTCCTTCTCCTCATCCTTTTTCTTCTCATCCTTCTCCTTCTCCTTCTTCTCATCCTTCTCCTTCTTCTCATCCTTCTCCTTCTTCTCATCCTTCTCCTTCTTCTCATCCTTCTCCTTCTTCTCATCCTTCTCCTTCTCCTTCTTCTCTTCCTTCTCCTTCTATCATCCTTCTCCTTCTTCTCATCATTCTCCTTCTTCTCATCCTTCTTCTTCTTCTCATCCTTCTTCTTCTCATCCTTTTCCTTCTTCTCATCCTTCTTCTTCTCATCCTTCTTCTTCTCATCCTTCTCCTTCTCATCCTTCTCTTTCTTCTCATCCTTCTCCTTCTCCTTCTTCTCATCCTTCTCCCTTCTTCTCATCCTTCTCCTTCTTCTCATCCTTCTCCTTATTCTCAGCCTTCTTCTTCTCATCCTTCCTCCTTCTCATCCTTCTCCTTCTCATCCTTCTCCTTCTTCTCATCCTTCTCCTTTCTCTCATCCTTCTCCTTCTCCTTCTTCTCATCCTTCTCCTTCTCCTTCTTCTCATCCTTCTCCTTCTCCTTCTTCTCCTCCTTCTCCTTCTTCTCATCCTTCTCCTTCTTCTCATCCTTCTCCTTCTCCTTCTTCTTCATTCCTTCTCCTTCTCCTCATCCTTTTTCTTCTCATCCTTCTCCTTCTCCTTCTTCTCATCCTTCTCCTTCTTCTCTTCCTTCTCCTTCTTCTCATCCTTCTCCTTCTTCTCATCCTTCTCCTTCTTCTCCTTCTTCTCATCATTCTCCTTCTTCTCATCCTTCTCCTTCTTCTCATCCTTCTCATCCTTCTTCTCATCCTTCTTCTTCTCATCCTTCTCCTTCTTCTCATCCTTCTCCTTCTCCTTCTTCTCATCCTTCTCCTTCTTCTCATCCTTCTCCTTCTCATCCTTCTCCTTCTCCTTCTTCTCTTCCTTCTCCTTCTTCTCATCCTTCTCCTTCTTCTCATCCTTCTTCTTCTCATCCTTCTCCTCCTTCTTCTCATCCTTCTTCTCATCCTTCTTCTTCTCATCCTTCTCCTTCTTCTCATCCTTCTCCTTCTTCTCATCCTTCTCCTTCTTCTCATCCTTCTCCTTCTTCTCATCCTTCTCCTTCTTCTCATCCTTCTCCTTCTTCTCATCCTTCTCCTTCTCCTTCTTCTCTTCCTTGTCCTTCTTATCATCCTTCTCCTTCTTCTATCATTCTCCTTCTTCTCATCCTTCTCCTTCTTCTCATCCTTCTTCTTCTCATCCTTTTCCTTCTTCTCATCCTTCTTCTTCTCATTCCTTCTTCTTCTCATCCTTCTCCTTCTCATCCTTCTCTTTCTTCTCATCCTTCTCCTTCTCCTTCTTCTCATCCTTCTCCTTCTTCTCATCCTTCTCCTTCTCCTTCTTTCTCATCCTTCTCCTTATTCTCAGCCTTCTTCTTATCATCCTTCTCCTTCTTCTCATCATTCTCCTTCTTCTCATCCTTCTCCTTCTTCTCATCCTTCTCCTTCTTCTCATCCTTCTCCTTCTCCTTCTTCTCATCTTCTCCTTCTCCTTCTTCTCATCCTTCTCCTTCTCCTTCTTCTCATCCTTCTCCTTCTTCTCATCCTTCTCTCCTTCTTCCACCCTTCTCCTTCTCCTTCTTCTCATCCTTCTCCTTCTCCTTCTTCTCATCCTTCTCTTCTCCTTCTCCTTCCTCATCTCCAAGGGCATTTAAATTAAAGGTACAGTGTTCTGCACTAATTTAAAGGCTCTCTGAAGCTAGAAACCCTTTAAATAAGTCATCTTCGTAGCGGAGAAATTCGCATCGAATCGAGATTTCACACTGGAATTCGCCGAATCAGCCGAATCGAATTTTTCATTTCTTCGCTCATCTCTAATTTTAATCATTATATTTTAAATTTGATAATATACATAAATACATATGTATAATATACAGTAAGTACCTTAGCATGGGCTTGTGTAATTGTTATCTGTGTCTTGCCTCTGTTTTAGATCAGTGTTCATAGCCATTCCACCAATTATACTAGCCCAATATAAGGTATATATATATATACAGTTGTGTTCAAAATAATAGCAGTGTGGTGAAAAAAGTGAATAAAGCTCAAAATCCTTCTAATAGCTTTTATTTCCATCCACACAAATGCATTGGGAACACTACACATTCTATTCCAAATCAAAACATGAAGAAAAATATATCAAATTTGTGTTGTTCCTCTAAAAAAATTGAAGAAAAGTGAATATTAGACTGTTCAAAAAAATAGCAGTGTTTGTATTCTTCTTTCCAAACTCAAACATTCACTATATAAACTGAAAAATGTTTGAAGATTTTGCTTTCCTTTGAATCACTTAATGAATATTTAGTTGTATAAGCACTGTTTCTGAGAACTGCTGTACATCTGTGTTGCATGGAGTCAACCAAGTTCTGGCACCTGTGATCAGGTATTCCAGCCCAGGATGATTGGACTACATTTCACAGTTCTTCTCTATTTCTTGGTTTTGCCTCAGAAACTGCATTTTTGATGTCACCCCACAAGATTTCTATTGGATTAAGATCCGGGGATTGGGCTGGCCACTCCATAACTTCAATCTTGTTGGTCTGGAACCAAGATGTTGCACGTTTACTGGTGTGTTTGGGGTCGTTGTCTTGTTGGAACACCCATTTCAAGGGCATTTCCTCTTCAGCATAAGGCAGAATGACCTCTTCAAGTATTCTAATGTATTCAAACTGATCCATGATCCCTGGTATGCGATAAATAGGCCCAACACCGTAGTATGAGAAACATCCCCATATCATGATGCTTGCACCACCATGCTTCACTGTCTTCACAGTGTACTGTGGCTTGAATTCAGTGTTTGGGGGTCGTCTGACAAACTGTCTCCGGCCACTAGACCCAAAAAGAACAATCTTACTTTCATCAGTCCACAAAATGTTGCGCCATTTCTCTTTAGGCCAGTCAATGTGCTCTTTGGCAAATTGTAACCTCTTCCGCACGTCTTTTTTTCAACAGTGGGACTTTGCGGGGGCTTCTTGCAGATAACTTGGCTTCACACAGGCGTCTTCTAATTGTAACAGTACTCACAGGTAACTTTACACCTTCTTTGATCTTCCTGGAGCTGATTGTTGGCTGAGTCCTTGCCATTTGGGCTATTCTTCTATCCATTCGAATGGTAGTTTTTCGCTTTCTTCCACGTCTTTCAGGGTTTGGTTGCCATTTTAAAGCATTTGCGATCATTTTAGCTGAGCAGCCTATCATTTTCTGCACTTCTTTATATGTTTTCCCCTCTCCAATCAACTTTTTATTCAAGGTACGCTGTTCTTCTGAACAATGTCTGGAACGACCCATTTTCCTCAGAATTTCAGAGAGAAATGCACTGTAACCAGCATGTACAACATTTGCTGCCTTCCTTCCTTAAATAAGGGCAATAATTGCCACCTGTTTTTCAAAGAATGAATGACCTCACTAATAGAACTCCACACTGCTATTATTTTGAACATACCCCTTTCAATTAGTGATTCAATTACACAGAATCAGCAGCATGCATGTCATGACTGTTGGGTCTGTTGGATTGCTATTACTCTACTACACCTGCTAGTAAATTATTTGCCATGTAGAAATATAATTTCTACCAAAAACAGTGATTGATCAGGTTAGTGATGTCTGACTGCTATTATTTTGAACACAACTGTATATATATATATATATATATATATATATATATATATATATATATATATATAGTATATACACTGCTCAAATAACTTGAAAGAACTCTTTGAAAACACATCAGATCTCAATGGGGAAAAATCTCATGCTGGATATTTATACTGATATGGACGGGGTAATGTGTTAGCAATGTAAGGATGCCCCATCGTTTGATGGAAATGAAAATGATCAACCTACAGAGGACTGATTTCAAGCACACCCTGCAAATCCAAATGAAAAAATAATGCAGCAGGCTAGTTCATTTTGCTCAAATTTCATTGCAGCAACTCAAAATGGTCCTCAGTAGTTTGTATGGCCTCCACATGCTTGCATGAATGCCTGACAACATCAGGGCATGCTCCTAATGAGACAACGGATGGTGTGCTGGGGTATTTCCTCCCAGATCTGGACCAGGGAATCACTGAGCTCTGATAACTGAGGGAGGCGCCAGATGGACCAAAACATGATATTCCAGACGTGTTCTATTGGATTTAGGTCAGGCAAGCATGGGGGCCATTCAGTGGTATCAATTCCTTCATCCTCCAGGAACTGCCTGCATACTCTCCCCACATGAGGCTGGGCATCGTCGTCCACCAGGAGGAACCCAGGACCCACTGCACCAGCGGTCTGACAGAGGGTCCAAGAATTTCATCCCGATACCTAATGGCAGTCAGGGTGCCATTGTCTAGCCTGTAGAGGTCTGTGCGTCCCTCCATGGATATGCCTCCCCAGATCATCACTGACCCATCCCCAAAACGGTCATGCTGAACCATGTTACAGGCAGCAGAACATTCTCAAAGGCTTCTCCAGACCCTTTCATGTCTGTCACATGTGCTCAGGGTGAACCTGCTCTCATCTGTTAAAAGCACAGGGCGCCAGTGGTGGACCTGACAATTCTGGTGTTCAGTGGCAACTGCCAATCAAGCTCTATGGTGCCAGACAGTGAGCACAGGGCCCACTAGAGGACGTCGGGCCCTCAGGCCACCCTCATGAAGTCTGTTTCTGATTGTTTTGTCAATGACATTCACATCAGTGGCCTTCTGAAGGTCATTTTGTAGGGCTCTGGCAGTGCTCATTCTGTTCCTCCTTGCACAAAGGAGCAGATACCAGTCCTGCTGATGGGTTAAGGACCTTCTACGGCTCTGTCCAGCTGAGCTAGAGTAACGGTCTCCTGGAATCTCCTCCATGCTCTTGAGGCTGTGCTGGGAGACACAGCAAACCTTCTGGCAACTGCCTGTGCAACCTCTGTAGGGTCCAGGTATCGCCTTATGCTACCAGTAGTGACACTGACCCTAGCCAAATGCAAAACTAGGGAAAAACAATCAGAAAGGATGAGTAGGGAAACAAATGTCAGTGGCCTCTACCTGTAAAACTATTCCTGTTTTGGGGGTCATCTCATTGTTACCCATCTAGTGCACCTGCTAATTTCATTAACACCAGATCAGCTGAAACTGATTAACAACCCCCTCTGATACCTAACTGACCAGATCAATATCCCAGAAGTTTAATTGACTTCATGCTACACTCTGACTAAAAAGTGTTCCTTTAATTTATTTGAGCAGTATATATATATATATTTATTACCACCAATTAAATTATAATTATTATATAAAAAGTGACCATATTTCCAAATGCTAATAGAAAGCCGACGGAAACATTGCCTTATGCAACCAACCAGATTTCCAATCTAATTTTTCTAGTATATCAGATGGTTAAGGTGCAGTTTTCACATTCAGCCACTACTGAATGTGACCCATGAAAGCCTACAGGGCTGTGCCACAACTGCCCCGCCACCATGTGCAATAAACGCAATTGTAGTACGATACTGTAGGCATATAAATACAGACAATATAACACCTCACAACCTGTCAAATGCCCTCTGAAAAGTGATCCAAATGCAGATTGCTTTTCAGAGGCCACTGCACGTTTGAAAGAGTCTATTCTGTTTACAGGAAAACTGTACTGATAGAAAATATGGGAGCAGGCATTGCTGATGTTCAAAAAAACACCATTTCCCTGTGTGTCAACTACTTTCTAAATTACTGTAAAAGGGATACAGAATAGGAACTCAGAGTGATGTCAGAACCCCTAATATTTATATTTGTCCAATTGAAGTCATTGGATTACCATGACAGCCAGGCAACTAGCATTTTCAGAAAGAGGTAATTGATGGCAAACAGCATATTCTGTATACAGCTTACCTTAGAAGCAATAAAAAAAGGTTAGGAATTCAATGCGATGTGTGAAGGTTGGTTGTGAAATGAAGAAAAAGTGGAAAAATAGTCAAAAAGTGTAAAGAAAAGCTAAAAGCTAAAGTGATGCTGCTTGAAAAAATATTCAATCGTTTTTAAATAGATCCAATGGACTTTGAGGATTTCAGGTAAGATAGCACAGGGAGGTACCAGCGAAGACTGGACTTCTGTATAAAGTATGTGAGTCCATCACTGGATTCCAATATCCCGAAGGTATAGAACCAAAGGTTTTTATCCCCTTAAATGTGTTGGGACTTTTCAGACAACATACACAGATCTATATAAATAAATTAATGGCAGCACAGTGGCTGAATGGTTAGCACTTCCACCTGGCAGTACTCGGGTTGTTGGGTCAAATCTCAACCACAGCACCACCTGCCTGGAGTTTGCATGTTCTCCCTGTGCTTGCATGGGTTTCCTCCGGGTACTCCAGTTTCCTCCCACACTCCAAAGACAAGCTGGTAGGTTAATTGGCTCCTGTTTAAATTGGCCCTAGTATGTGTATGTATGAATGTGAGTTAGAAACCTTAGATTAAACACCCCTTGAGGGTTAGGGACTGATCTGAATGTACAATATACTGTATATGTAAGGCACTGTGTAAATTGATGGCACTATATAAGTACCTGAAATAAATTAGTTTTATGTTAAATCCATTTTCCAAAATGACGTAATATACATTGGCACTCAGGCTGTGATAGAGTGGTGGTCCTCCCCTGTTGCTATTCAAGAAGTTCCCTTGCCAACATAGTCTCTGACTTGGTTTCATTGTTTTCTTGGGCGACCCTAGTGTTAGAATTCTGGGGGAATTTCCCTGTTCTGGTAGTGGTTAATGATTCATACTCTGAATGGTTTGGGGTCATCAGTGGTGTACCCCAGGGTTCAATGTTGGGACCCCTACTTTGTAATATATTTATAAACTATATAGGATCTGATATTAAAAATCCCATTTCAGTCTTTGCAGATGGCACCAAGCTGTGCAGTGGAATAACGTCCTTACTGGATGTCTTCAACTTACAAGCCGACCTCAATGCGCTGTTTAATTGGGCAACTATGTGGCAAATGAGGTTTAATGTTGATAAATGTAAGGTTATGCACTTGGGGGCTAAGAATATGCATGCCTCATACATACTAGGGGGGGGGTACAGCGGGGGGAATCAATGGTGGAGAACAGGGGTGGACTGACAACTCATGGGGCCCCCCGGGCAATAGGGGATCATGGGGCCCCTGTGTCCTTGCCCAAACTTAAAAAAGCCTATGAAAAAGCTACCAGGGGCATCTCATGGGGCCCCCTACTGACCTTGGGCCCTCGGGCAGTGCCCGAGTTTCCAAATGGTCAGTCCGCCCCTGGTGGAGAAGGATCTGGGGGTTCTGGTAGATCACAGGCTTAATAATGGCATGCAATACCAAGCTGAGGGTTCTAAAGCAAGCAAAATCATCTCTCGTATTAAAAGAGGTATAGACTCCAGAGAGAGAGATATCATATTACCCCGGTACAAATCATTACTAAGACTTCATCTGGAATATGCAGTTCAATTTTGGGCACCAATTCACAAAACGAACATTGGGGAACTAGAGAAAGTACAGAGAAGGGCAACCAAACTGATAAGAGGCATGGAGGAGATCAGATATGAGGAAAGATGAACTGAATTTGAGAAGAGGAGATTAAGGGGGGATATGATCAACATGTATAAATACATCAGTGGTTCATATAGTGAACTCGGTGTAGAATTATTCACCCTGAGGTCATCACAGAGGATAAGGGGGCACTCTTTACGTCTGGAGGAAAATAAATTTAATCTCCACATACGGAAAGGTTTCTTCACAGTGAGAGCTGTGAAAATGTGGAATAGACTCCCTCAAGAGTTGGTTCTGGCCAGCTCAGTGGATTGCTTCAAAAAAGTCCTGGATTGTTTCTTGGATACACAAAATATAACTGGATACTAACATTTATAGGTAAAGTTGATCCAGGGAATATCAGATTGCCTCTCAGGGGATCAGGAAGGATTTTTTTTCCCTGCAGGAGCAAATTGGATTTGCTGGGTTTTTTTTGCCTTCCTCTGGATCAACTGTGGGTATAGGATTATAACTTTTTTTTTTCTATGGTTGAACTGGATGGACTTTTGTCTTTTTTCACCCAAACTATGTAACTATGTAACTATGTTCTCCCCATGCTCTGCTTACACCCAGCCTGGGACGCCTTGAGATGTTGGTGATGGACACATTAATAAGAGAATTTTCTGTCCTTTGCAATTTTGGTGAGTACATTTATTAAAAGGAGTTGGATGAATGCTGTTTGACCATCCATTTTCTTCAGCTTACCCCTGAGGAAAGACTGAGTTCTGAAACACGTTGGGTTTCTCAGCTGAAGTCAACTCACCTTTCTCTCCTCCCGTGATCAGTTTGAAGAGGGAGAATATATCTTCACAGCACGTCAGCATGTTTCTATTTCACCACCTTTATATATTGATTTTAGCTGTCTGTACAACATGTTATACAGTTACATAGTTAGTCTGGCTGAAAAAAGACAAAAGTCCATCCAGTTCAACCATTAATAAAAAAAAAAAGCTATAATCCTATACCCACAGTTGATCCAGAGGAAGGGAAAAACCCCATCAAAGCATGATCCAATTTGTTCCTGCAGGGGAAAAAATTCCTTCCTGATCCCCCGAGAGGCAATTGGATATTCCCTGGATCAACTTTACCTATAAATGTTAGTATCCAGTTATATTCTGTGTATCTAAGAAACAATCCAGGACTTTTTTAAAGCAATCCACTGAGCTGGCCAGAACCAACTCTTGAGGGAGTCTATTCCACATTTTCACAGCTCTCACTCAGCTCTGATGAAGAAGGCATGCCCTTCGAAATGCATCAGCTGTACTAAGTGTCTACCCCCATGATGGGATTCGCACTGGCTCCTTATCTTTGAAGTCCCTCTGTGGATGTACATGCCTGATTTATTCGCTGTTTGTGAGTACCATTTTGTAATTAATACATTTTGGTTACTGAGGTAATGCGCAAGGTTGGTGCGCTTCTTGTTTTTGTTTCACTTTGCAGTATTGGTCAGGCTTCTCCAGCCTTGTTTGGAGCTGCACAACCATATATGCACTGGTGGTCGATTTTTCCAGTTCTGGTTCCATCCATTCGCCACCCACCTGGGTCCAAGAGCGCAGGAGAGGTCGTGTCTGGTCTGCATCCCTCTAGACAGGATTTTCTTTTAGGAGTAGCTCAGTAAAAATTACATTTTTGTTTCAGGGGATGCCCAAAACCTGACTTGTACCGCAGAGCAGGTCTCTGGGAAAAGCAGCAAGTCAATCACACTAGAAGGAAATGATATTTCTGGGGGGTGTCCTAGACACCAACTGTGTAAAGAACATCACCAGTTTGCCATATTGCAATGCTTTTTACAGGAAAAACAGTGTTGCAGATTGAAAAGAAAGGTCATTTTTAAAATACCATTCAATTACAATATGACTTGTGCCACAATTGTATATATTATAATATTTTTTTTTATTTGAAATTTTTATTTACTGCAAAAGTGGAGTTACCCTTTAACTCTTTTATAAATAGGTCCCTATGGAAAGGTAGCTGTGATCAAATCGGTTTTTTAAATAGCACTGGAATGTCAACTCCCGGGGTATCCCAAGACTTCTATACAGTATGAATGATGCTGGGTTTAAAAAATATTATTTTCCACTACACACATCCAAACAATTCAACCCGCATTTCCATGTTCAAGGATGAAGCTTTTAGGGGGCTTCCCCACTAGAAGAATAATTTGAATTACCTGGGTAACCCTAACACCGCTCACAGATACCTTACCCCATCTCACAGAACACCTTGGGCTACTGATAGATGGTTTTGTTATACTGGAAGATGTCATTTAACTGTCTTCCTGTTTTAAAACTGTCATTTATGGTTTGACTTGACTCCGAAACTTTGATTATGCTGACATCCAGTGGAAACAAATGGAATGGCAAGTCCCAATTTATTCCTGGAATACTGAGCATTCTATCCAATCACTGTAACTCTCCTTACAGTTTTGGGATTGTTCCTCCTTTGGAAAAGGGGTGAATGCCATTCTTTGGGCATCTTTCAGCATTGAATAGTTCTTCTGAATATAAAAATGCAACTACACTGTTCAAAAACATCTCAACAATGGCAGCTTCCTGGTAGATTCTTTTAACCTCTTGCCACCCACAAAAGGCATATGTGCAGTGGCAAAGAGGGTGGACTTTAACTCCCAACTCCGCACATATGGATGGCTGAGGTTTCTGTGCTGAGAGTGTGCTCACTGCTATCATAGCAGGGTGGGGGGACCAGCTCCAGATTATATGACCTCTGTGACAGCCAATCACAGTGGTCACTTTATCAAACAGTCCTTTTTGTCCCCAAGCATTTAACCCTGTTAAAGGATTGTGAGGTCTGGGCGGGAAGGGGATAAAGTTTCAATATTACTGCAACACATGTTATGCAATAATATACAGATCTGTGTGTGGTGGTGCACTGTGATGTCAAAAAGAGTGCCGTAAGGCAACATGCATCAATGCACACAAAAGGGCACCACAACAAGGTGAATGGGCCCTCAGAGGCATCGCAGTGAAAGAGAAAGTCTGTATTATATTTGGCAGTGAAGAAGCACCACCATTGATAAGGTCATCACTCTGCACCTTACTTCTGTAAGAAATGAGTAAATATATAAGTAAATATGAGTAAATATATGACTGACTGGGTTAAATGTCCCAAAGCGTTAAAGCGGTTTTTGCAAACTGACAGTGTGTAGATGTATTTACCTGCTGTACATGCATGTTTTGGCTAGCAAGTCTTACTATACAATGTAATACCAACAGCTGTCATAGTGTAGCCTCCTCACATAGGCAAGCGATGTTGGGTTTCTGAAGGGACTTACAGAAAAACAGAAGACCCCAGGACTTTATTAATTCTAAGCTTGCTCATCCCCCCATTTCCCAGAACTAAGTAAGATACCTTCCTTCCTGTTCCAGCGTTCTTCTCTGTATAGCCCTACCTTCTTCCCAAAAACGTCCTCCTAGAAGTAGCAAAGGACCTGATGAGGGTGGAACAACTTGTATCAATAAAAACGTCTTCCAATAATGGTGTCCTCCAATAATGGTGTCTTCCATTATTAGTGTCTTCCATTAATAGTGTCTTCCAACAATAGTGTCTTCCAATAATAGTGACTTTCAATAATGGTGTCTTTCAAAATAATGATATCTTTCAGCATTGGTGTCTTTCAATAATGGTGTCTTTCAGCATTGGTGTCTTTCAATAATAGTGTCTTTCAGCACTGGTGTCTTTCAATAATACTGTCTTCAAACAATAGTGTCTTCCAATAATAGTGACTTCCAATAATGGTGTCCTCCAATAATGGCGTCTTCCATTATTTGTGTCTTCCAATAATAGTGACTTCCAATAATGGTGTCTTTCAATAAATGGTGTCTTTCAGCACTGGTGTCTTCCAATAATACTGTCTTCAAATAATGTTGTCTTCTAATATCAGTGTCTTCCAATAATAGTGACTTCCAATAATGGTGTCTTCCATTAATACTGTCTTCCAATAAAAGTGTCCTCCAATGCTTGTGTCTTCCAGTAATTGCGTCTTCCAATAATAATGTCTTCCAATACTGGAGTCTCCCAGTCATAGTATCTTCCAATAATAGTGACTCTGGATGATATTCAAAGACTCCTCTGTGTTCTCTGGATGATATTCAAAGATTCCTCTGAACTTCAATCCCTTTTCACCATTTGACTTGTAAAAGGAGACCCATGACTTGCCTTCTTGCCTTGATATCTATCTATCTATCTATCTATCTATCTATCTATCTATCTATCTATCTATCTATCCATCCACAACAGAAGATTTACAGTACTGCTGAGTCGGAGAGAGTTCAGGTTGCCCAACTCATGACTCTATAGACCCCTTTCCCCTTGTTTTTTCTTTATCCTTCTCAGCACATTCCTCTGCTCTTCTGTATCTCAGTCACATCCTAAACCTTCTAATTTACCTTCCTAAATATAACCCCCCCTCCCTAAACTTGCTGATTATATTACAATGAGAATCAACCATGATCAACAACATAGTGTCCATTTGTTCCTACAGTGGAAAGACATGAAATACTTCCCGATAGTCCATCTGGTTACCCAAAGGGAAACACCTCAATTATATATTTATTCTAAGTGATATTAAATTCAAAAACATGAATATTTTGCAGCTTACAATTCTTGGAAATGGTGGCTTCATTAGTTTTCTATTTTTATTTTTGTTTTCCTTTATTATCACCTGATGATCTGGCCAGTAACACACTTCCTATCTTCAGGAGGCTCTTCAGTCTTTGGAGGAGCAACAGAGACACCCTTGGACAGCAGTACTGTCTGGAGAGAGTAATGTTAGATGACATAGTAGTTTTAGACTTAATATGTTTATTAATTTTTCACAAATAAAAGTTGCAAAAACATAAAATTCCAGACCTCCTCAGAATGGGAGGGTAATATACAAACGGGACTAGTACGTTTAGAAGGACTTTTTAACCACTTCAATACTGGGCACTTTTACCCCCTTCCTGCCCAGACCAATTTTCAGCTCTCAGCGGTCTCATACTTTGAATGACAATTGTGCGGTCATGCAACACTGCACCCAAACTACATTTGTATCTTTTGTTTTGAATATATAGAGCTTTCTTTTGGTGGTATTTAATCATCACTGTTTTTTGCTTTTTTTTTTTTTTGCTAAACAAACTACAAAAAGACCAAAAATTTGGAAAATAAAAAAAGTTTTTTTTCTAGTTTTCTGTTATAAAGTTTTGTAAATAAGTACTTTTTCTCCTTCACTGATGGGCACTGATGAGGAGTCACTGATGGGCACTGATGAGGAGTCATTGATGGGCACTGATGAGGCTGCACTGATGGGTAGCACTGATGGGCACTGTTAGGCAGCACTGATGGGCACTGTTAGGCAGCACTGATGGGTAGCACTGATGGGCACTGTTAGGCACCACTGATGGGCACTGTTGGGTAGCCCTGATGGGCAGCACTGATGGGTACTGTTAGGTGGCACTGATGGGCAGCACTGATAGGCACTGTTAGACAGCACTGATGGGTGCTGATAGATGGCACTGATAGACACTCTTAGGCAGCACTGATGGGCACTGTTAAGCAGCACTGATGGACATTGTTAGGCGGCACTGATGGACATTGTTAGGCAGCACTGATGGACATTGTTAGGCGGTACTGATGGACACTGTTAGGCAGCACTGATGGCCAGCACTAATGGGCGGCACTGCTAGGTGCCACTGATGGGCACTGATTCAACTGATGGACACTGATTTCCAGCACAGATGTGCACTGATGGGTACTATTACTATTGGCTGCACTGATGAGGCTACACTGATCACCAGGACACTGGACGCCCTCCCAGAACTAGCTGACCACGCTGTAGCAGTCTTTTGGTTGTAGCTCGGTCGGGAACTGGTTAAATAAGCTATTAACAATCCTAAGTCCAGCTAACACTTTTTAAGCAGTTACAAAAAACAGGTTTTTTTTTTCCTTCTGGGATAAAGGATTTTATATAAATGAATGAATGAAAAGCTGACCATTGTTAGCACCCCTGTCAGTGTTAAGTAGTTTGTCTCAACTCTCCAAATGCCACTTTTAGTTCTATATTTTATTACAGGTACTTACATAGAGCTGTCAATTTACGCAGTGCTTTACATGTATATATATATATTTTACATTCACATCAGTTCCTAACCTTCAAGGGGCGTACAATCTAAGGTTCCTAACTCACATTCATACATACACATACTAGGGCCAATTTAGAAAGGAGCCAATTTACCTACCAGCATGTCTTTGGAGTGTGGCAGGAAACCAGAGTACCTGGAGGAAACCCACGCAGGCACAGGGAGAACATGCAAACGCCAGGCAGGAGGTGCTGTGGTTGGGATTTAAACCAATGACCCTAGTACTGCCAGGCGGAATTGCTAACTATTTAACCACTGTGCTGCCCCTATAGCTTTAAAGTGGTAGTAAACTCTTCTTTAATAATTTTACCTACAGGTAAGCTACCTGTAGGTAAAATTAATATCATTGAAATGTGCACTGTTTAGGAGATATTAGCCCTTTCTGATAGCCGGCGCATGTACTCTGAAGGAATGACATACCTGTGCCATTCCTTCAGAGCACTGTGCCATGATCTGGGACTCCCATGCGCATGCACAGGAGGGATGTCATTGCGGCTCAGCCAGTCAGCTGGTCAGAGCTCTCGAACCCGGAAGGAAGACCGGGTGAAGATGGAAGCTCCGGGGAGCCATGACAGTGCGCTGCTGGAGGGCTCCGTTTTACGGTAAGTCCTTCATAATGTGCTAGTATGCGATGCATTCTAGCAGACTATGCCTTCACCTTGCAGGGGGTGTTTTTTTTCTTTCTTTTTTTTTTTTGATGCCATTTACTACTGCTTTAAGTTGGAAAATAACAGCAGGATGAACAGGTAAAAACTATGTTACACTCTGAAAGACAAAGACTGCTATGTTAATGCCAGTGACAGATTGTATCATATATGTCATTTTATTTTGGTCTTTAGTACCAACTTAAGCAAATTTTAAATGTTTACTTGTGACTGCAAAACTTGCATGTTTCTCATAACATAAAAACAAACAAAAACTAATTTAGAGAAAAGAAAGTTTAAAAGGCTCCTTTGTGGGCCTGAGCAAGATGGAAATATTAGTACTCCCATAGAGAACCAATAATTCTTCGATACAGCAAGGCTGTTTATTATTATTATACAGGATTTATATAGCGCCAACAGTTTACAAAATGAAGGCAGACATTACAGTTACAATACAATTTGGTACAAGAGGAAACAGAGGGTCCTGCTCCTTACAGCTTACAATCTAGGAAGGTTATATTTCAATGGAACGTTCATGAAACCACAAATTGTCTTAAGGCTTTCAGAACAGCTTCTGCATGATGTACCCTTTCCTGCCTTGCAGGCCTGAGTTCTCAGGAACCTGGAATAGTTTTTCTCACTTGTAGAGAATTTCCCCCCTTTTAGCATCTTCTGCTGGTTGAACGTACTGAGCAGTCTATTTTTCTTTTGTATCCAGTTTGTATAAATTCTTCCTGAAGCAGCAAATGAACAATAAAAACAGTTTAATGCAAACTGAGACAGGGAGTATCTTTGTTCATTTTAGGTAAAACTGGAGATCAGGGGCGGACTGACAACTCATGGGGCCCCCGGGCAATAGGGGATCATGGGGCCCCTGTGTCCTTGCCCAAACTCAAAAAAGCCTATGACAAAGGTACCAGGGGCATCTCATGGGGCCCCCTACTGACCACGGGCCCTCGGGCAGTGCCCGAGTTTCCAAGTGGTCAGTCCGCCCCTGCTGGAGATCTTAGTATCCCATTGGGCTCTACAAATTCTTACTCACATTCATATTTGGCAGTGCCTAACACCCATTGGTCAGTAGGTGGCAGCAGAGACCACAATATAATAACTTTTAAAAAAAAACTAAACAGAAAGCAAAACAATAGTAAAATATTCTTAAAGCCCTATGCCAGGCTTTTCAAGTTTTATTTCACATATGAATTGAGATTACGCATACTTGTTACTTACGTCTCATTTTTTTTAATGCAGAAGTCAATATGCGAATATGATCACACAGGTATTGCTTTTTTTGCTTTCAAAATATATCTAGCTCCTGGCTGGTGTTAATTGTGAAGTTCTATGACGTATCTGTTGAGGAGGGAAGAAAAGAGCCATTTCGAGGAAAGATAAAAAAAGGAAATGAGTAGAATTACAGATTTGTAAAAAGTAAGCGCCTCCAAGGTTTTAGGACACAGGTGTCAAACTGGCGGCCCTCCAGCTGTTGCCAAACTACAACTCCCATGAGGCATTGCAAGATTGGCAGTTACAAGCATGACTCCCAAAGGCAGATGCATGATGGGACTTGTAGGTTCGTAACAGCTGGAGGGCCGTCAATTTTACACCCCTGGTTTAGGAGCTATTGTTAGAATTGTCATTTTACAGCTCTGTACCCTGTAGGAATAAATATGTGTGGTACTCGGTTCTGTGTTTCTAAGTGCTTTCTAACCATAGTTATAAGTACTGACCTGCCTTCCTCCCCTCCTGCCATTGCTGGCCTGACAACAGCTTTGAAGGAGACAGCTGATTCATAGCGGCAGCTTGTCTAGGATGTGAATACTTTACAAAGATAAGAGGAATGCCGAAGGAGGGGGCGGCATGTCAGGCTCTGCATTCCTCTTGCTGTTGCTTGTCTCAAAATTGTTTTTCATATGATTTGATAATTGAAGTGAATATTCACAGACGTTATTGTATGAAAAGTCCCAACTCCCACAGTAAATTAGCTTTATTTTTTTTAACTATAAAGGGTTAGAGTCCTAGAGTCCATTACTGTTAGGCTTGTAATTTGACTGAAGCTATGTTGAAATATTCCATCACATTCACCTCCCATCCTATGACAGCAGGGCAAGAAATGAGAGGGACTGTTGTCACCGGGACAGGAAGACATAGACAGAAATGTTAACCCCTCAAGTATACAAATGGGCGTCAAGCCACTAAATGAAAGTGCCCAAAGTTTGTAAGAAAGTTTGTAATACTGTCACATGAAAACAGCCAACACATTTTGGGGGCAACAAATCTTCACCTTCATCAGAGCCTAACAAAATGGAATAAAGGAAACCGACGCTAATTACATTACCACAATATTAAAACAAGCTTTTCCACCAAATCATACTGTATATGCAGCATTTGATTGTAGTTTCCTTTGAGTCCATTCTGGTCCATTTTTCTAGGCCCCAATGAAGTGGGAGTCTTGTTGCTTCTAAGAAGCATTGGCTGTTTTTGTGTGCCAATATTGTGAACAATTAAAAGCATTTTAGATGCCTTATTTCAAAAATACTGTGCTCAAATATGTGTAACACAATACTAAGTTATTGCATCTGTTCAGTATGTGTTAATATGTGACAAACATAGCATATACAAAATCCAAATAATTTTGAATTAACAAACAATACAAGGATCCAATAAGTGATCATGTGAACCATAGTTGAAGTGAAAAAAAAGCCCTCTATATGATCTTCCCAATATGCAAAATAATAGAGTCCTTTTTGTGTAGAAATAATGGTGTCTTGTTCCTTATATTCCACCAGCGAAGGGATGTGTAGCACCCAGAGTGTCCTCCACGCCACTACCACTATGCACTCTCCGGATATAAGCTTGCACTACGTATCTCAACAGATGGTAATGGGAATGTTCCAGGATCAATACAGGTGAAACTCGAAAAATTAGAACATCGTGCAAAAGTTCATTTATTTCAGTAATGCAACTTAAAAGGTGAAACTAATATATGAGATAGACTCATTATATGCAAAACAAGATAGTTCAAGCCGTGATTTGTCATAATTGTGATGATTATGGCTTACAGCTCATGAAAACCCCAAATCCACAATCTCAGAAAATGAGAATATTACATGCAATCAATAAAACAAGGATTGTACATAGAACAATATCGGACCTCTGAAAAGTATAAGCATGCATATGTACTCAGTACTTGGTTTGGGCCCCTTTTGCAGCAATTACTGCCTCAATGCTGCGTGGCATGGAAGCTATCAGCCTGTGGCACTGCTGAGGTGTTATTGAAGACCAGGATGCTTCAATAGCGGCCTTCAGCTCTTCTGCATTGTTCGGTCTCATGTTTCTCATCTTTCTCTTGGCAATGCCCCATAGATTCTCTATGGGGTTCAGGTCAGGTGAGTTTGCTGGCCAATCAAGTACAGTAATCCCACGGTCATTGAACCAGGTTTTGGTGCTTTTGGCAGTGTGGGCAGGTGCCAAGTCCTGCTGGAAAATGAAGTCAGCATCCCCATAAAGCTCGTCTGCGGAAGGAAGCATGAAGTGCTCCAAAATCTCCTGGTAGACGGCTGCGTTGACCCTGGACTTAATGAAGCACAGTGGACCAACACCAGCAGATGACATGGCTCCCCAAATCAACACAGACTGTGGAAACGTCACACTGGACTTCAAGCATCTTGCAGTGTGTGCCTCTCCATTCTTCCTCCATACTCTGGGTCCTTGGTTTCCAAATGAGATGCAAAAGTTGCTCTCTTCAGAAAAGAGGACTTTGGACCACTGAGCAACAGACCAGGTCTGTTTTTCTTTAGCCCAGGTAAGACGCTTCTGACGTTGTTTGTTGTTCAGGAGCGGCTTGACAAGAGGAATACGACATTTGAAGCCCATGTCCAGGATCCGTCTGTGTGTGGTGGCTCTTGATGCACTGACTTGAATGGCCTTTTCCTGACAATCCCCTCCAGGCTGCGGTCATCCCTGCTGCTTGTGCACCTTTTTCTTCCACACTTTTCCCTTCCACATAACTTTCTATTAATGTGCTTTGATACAGCACTTTGGGAACATCCAACTTCTTTTCCACTTACCTTTTGAGGCTTTCCCTCCTTATGGAGGGTGTCAATGATGGTTTTCTGCACAACTGTCAGGTCAGCAGTCTTTCCCATGATTGTGATTCCTACTGAACCAGACTGAGAGACCATTTAAAGGCTCAGGAACCCTTTGCAGGTGTTATGGCTTAATTAGCTGATTAGAAAGGGACACTTTAAGCCGAGAATATTGCACCTTTTCACAATATTCTCATTTTCTGAGATTGTGGATTTGGGGTTTTCATGAGCTGTAAGCCATAATCAGCACAATTATGACAAATCACGGCTTGAACTATCTTGTTTTGCATGTAATGAGTCTATTTCATATATTAGTTTCACCTTTTAAGTTGCATTACTGAAATAAATGAACTTTTGCACAATATTCTAATTTTTTGAGTTTCACCTGTAAGTGGTTTCCACCACCAGAGGGATGTGCAAAACCCAAAGTGTCCACCTCACTGACAACCCTGTTTACTCACCAGACATAAACTTGCATCATGCATAACAATAGATGACCATTCAGGAGTCTATCTAACCTCCAGCAATCATCACCACTTGGACTATCTATGCCCAATTACAGGCGCTATGTGGGGAAAGACGCTCGTGCAATGGAGCCACAGAAAATTCGTATAGCGTAGTATATTTAGTATTATAAACTTAATGCTGCCCAATATAGATTAAAGAGCAAAAAAATCCAGCAAAATGAATTAAAATTACATCAATATAGCTCCGGGAACAATCACGTCATACAATACAAAAAGATCACTTACAAAGATGGCTGCTGATTCCAAAAGGAAGTGGTGATGTGACATCAGCGCGTAGCTCCGCCCAACATGTTTCGTGCGTGGGCATGACTTCAGGGGGCATGACTTCAGGGGATTTTAGACTCTTTCACTTCGTGGTTGATGCCCATTTGTATGCTTCAATTGTTTCTGTGTACTCATTGCTGCCTCACCATAGCCAGTGAGCTTATTTAACGATTTCCTTGTGTTTGTTCTATTAGAAAAGAGTAGAAATCCTTGCACCTCTTATAGTGGAATTAAGCCTAAAAAATGCTGACAGGTAGGACTTTTTAGACAGAAGAGACCCTTTCTATCATAAAGCCACCCTTCTGCCTGCCAGTGTTTATGTATACTATACACTACACATGCACAGTTCAGCATAAATGATGGCATTGCTACCAGGAGTGTAGTCACCAAAAGGCAAACAAGGCATTTGCCTAGGGCGGCATTTTTTGGGGGGGGGGGCGGCAGAAGAAGGGACAAAAGAAAGGGTGTGGCATAAGGACCAGGTGGGATCCATAAGAGGCTGCGGGCTGCTTGATTGTGTATGCAGAGCCCAACTCTCGTTCCCGGGGATGTCCGGAGCTGTGAAGGTGTCTCTCTCTCTCGCTGGGGGGGGTGGCATGGTAGCCGGTGTATGGGGGGGGGCTCTCTCTGCCAGGGGGGTTGGTTGGTGTGGTCAGTGATGTGACTTCTGTGTGTATGTGTAGGAGTGGTGTCATTGCAGTCTGGCCAAATGGCTGAAGAGTTGGAAGTTGGACCGGGACAAGATGGCAGACCCTGTGGCCAATGAGAATGCTGGGAATGCAGCACGGGAGGGGATCACTTGCCAGGTAAGTCTCTTATATTGTGCTAATATATTGTGCTTGCTACCACTTTATGGCTAAAAGTTCCTGGGACCCACTTAAAAAAAAGTTTTGTCAGAGGATTAAGTCCACTTTAAAGAGGAATTCCTGTATAGATATTTTATATATAACTACATCCACTTTGGACCAATATAACTATGTATATACCATACCTGGCTAATGCTCCTGGAAGCTGAAAATCACTGCAATAGACACCGCTACTCAATTATCTCTATTTGGTTAGGTCAAGCCAAGCAGCTGCCTTGCTGCATTCTGAACATAGGAGGTCAGCCACTTGGCATGGGTGCCATTCAGGGAATGATTTGAATTTGCTGAGTTAATTCAAAGCATTCTCTGATTAGATGAGGTGGAGAAGTGGGGTGGTGATGTCCAACAACCTGTTCAGAATGCTGCGGGGCAGCAGACCAAATGAAGATCATTAGAGTAGTGGTGTCTACTGTGGCAACTGCCATGGGCCCCCTGACAGAAGGGGCCCCCCCTCTATACAAAAAGAATATAAAACAATATAAAAAAAATATAACATAATAACAAACAAATAATAATAATAAAATAATAATATTATTATATATATATAAAACCCTATATTTTAATAAATATATCTTGGGAAGAAGCATTGTCCCTGCCATCATCTGTAAAAGTTTTTTTACTCTTGATTGGTATATTTTATTGTTTTTTTTTTTGTATTTCAATGGTTTTTATTAATTTTTAACAGTTTAACACAGGAGCAACAAATCACGCCCACACAGGGGCTATCAATTGCACATAAAAAAATAGAAAAAACAGTGCTCTAACACCAACAGAGCAAAAGGTGCACCCACACAGGGGCTGTCAATGGCACTTAAATGACAAAAGTATAACACCGACAGTAACTCAAACTAAAGGCAGCTATCCACTGCCACACCAAAACAAACAAAAAAAGAAAAAGGAAAGGAAGAAGGAGTACAAAAGAAAAAAGATAACAAAACCAAGAGCAGGGGTCCAAGAATGCCAGTACCGAACAACTTCACATCCCCAGATTAGCCGGGGGGAGCGTGGGAAAGGCATATTGCAACCATGGGTTCCATATTTTCAAGACTTTCCATTGGGAGTCATTGTAGGTACTCGACATCTGTTCATTGAGCATCATAGTGATCATACGGTCCCGCACCCCCTGAAAAGGGACAAACAGGCTCTTCCAGGCCTGAGCAATTGTTCTAGTGGCCGCCAAAAACAAATAGGAAGCCAACTTCTGCTGGTGAGCCAAGAGGCCCAGTATGGGACAAGGAAGCAAAGCATACCGAGCATCTCGGCGTATGGAGAGATGGAACAAGGTGAAAAGGAGGCCAAACACACGAGACCAAAAACGAAACAGTCTCGGGCATGACCACCAGATATGCAATACATCACCACAATGGCCACAACCCTGAAAACATCGATCACTGCAGGCAGGATTCACCTGGGCCAAACAAGCCGGAACCCAATACCAATGAAACAATACCTAATAGGCTGCCTCCAGCGTGGTTGTATTAAATGAACATTTAGCTATAAGCGACCAGGCCCTATTCCAGTCCTCCAGATCCATGACTGCCCCCACTGAACAACATATGAGAGGGAAGTATGCGTGGTGTGTCTGTTCAAAGCTGCATAAAGAAGGGAAATAAGGCCCAGGGCACCCGGACGCTGTTGGCAAAGCATATTGTATTGTTTTTAAAACACACACTTATGCTTTTAAGGAAGGTGACCTATGACTGTGTGCATGCATCACCTCAGAATGACGCTGTGTGATGCATTTTAAAAATGTGTAAGTATCACTGAGAATGTAAACCCACTCTATGTATGAGGGTTCCCTCCAACCTGAAGTGGCTGTGGCCCCCCAAGGTGCTTCCAGGAGCACCGTCCATGTATGGTATATGCATAGTTACAAATGTCCAAGCTGGACCCATGTAACTATACATACCTGGAACTCATCTTTAATCATGTTTTTCAGGAATAATATGAGCTTTACAGGGTCCCTACTAAAGAGATTTCCTGTGCTGAATTATTCAGGCACCATTGGGATACCTACAGTTTGACCATGGGTGGGGCAGAGGGACGAATGGGTAGGTAAGATGAGTCAATCTGATCTGCAGATCATCATTCAATTTAGGAATTCAAGCTATCACAATTGATCCATCTTAATTTGCAGGTTGGACAAATGTAAATATATAAATTCCGGTACATCAAAAAACTTTCTAATATTCTGATTTATAGATTGATTTGCTCAGGACTGCACAGTGGAGGGCTTACCCTGATTGTGAGCACATAGGCGATGGCCACTGAAAATGTAATGGTGCGACTGTCATTTTTTCTCCTCTACCTCCCTGCTCTGTTCCCGGACCTTCCCAGGTGCTTTTCTTTAAAGTGAGTTATAGCAGTTCATACGTATTAGTGTTTTATAGTTTACATTTGTTTAGAGCTGACAGTTCCTTTCAAGTTTCTATAAAATATGACGGCACAAAGATACCTGGCATTGGCTGCGCATATTATTAATGATCAGACTATGAAAACCGAGGACTGAGGCATAAAACTGAGAATAAAACATCAAATACCTTACATAACTCAAAGAAGGGACAAACAAAAACTAGCATCTATCAGGGAAGTATGGGTGCAGTATGCATTGCCTGCTGGGACTTGTGGTTCTCCAACAGCTACAGACTAAGGAAGGTAAACTTTAGGCCAGTAGGTCTGTGCAAATGTTCAAATAGGAACCCTGCTGTGTGCAGTATGCAGCTAAAATTGCTACCAAACATAAACCCATTGTAAAATTCAAAGACTATGAATATTTTCAGGAAACTAACTTATTACTTTGGAGTTTCCACATTTAACTGACATTTTATATGTGCAGAAATTCCATTTTCAGCTCCTGTATGTACCTATACCTCTTCTTCCCTATGTCAATTTGTTGAATTTTTTTTCCCAGCAGGAGCAAATTGGATCATGCTTTGCTGGTTTTTTTTTGCCTTCCTCTGGATCAACTGTGGGTATAGGATTATAACTTCTTTTTTTTGCTATGGTTGAACTGGATGGACTTTTGTCTTTTTTCAGCCAGACTAACTATGTAACTTTGTCAAGGAAAAAGCTTCCCCTGATGCTACATGGGTTCACCTGTGAAACTGTGCAGATGCAAAGCACATGTGCTAGTGGGCACATACTGTACATACCACATGGGCAGCATGCATTTTTCAGCTTGCAATACAGTGTTAACATGTACTGGAGTCATCCTGTTTTCATGACCCTTTTCTTCTTTTTTGAACATAATGCTTTTCCCTGCTCTGCAGTGTGCTGCAATGTGTTGCAGTGTATCAGAATGTGTTGCTCAAAGATGTCACACGCCCTTTTCTTGTTCAGCGAACACCAATGCAGCACATTGGTGAGAACTGAACCCATAGGCCATGACACAAATTGTGTGAACATGCCTGTAGGATTAAACCCTATATGTTTTTTTTAACCTCTTAAGGACCAGGCTTTTTCTGCCTCTTTTTTTGTTCACATGTAACAATCTTTTTTATTTTTTGTTAGAAAACTACTTAGTACCCCCAAACACTATATCTTTTGAAAACAGAGGTCCTAGAGAATAAATTGGTAGGTTTTGCAATTTTTTGTTGTGCAGCGGTTTTTCAGACACAATTTTTTCGGAAAATATAATCTTTTTTTAATGCAAAAAAACACAATACATACCCATTTTTTTGCAAAATATAAAAGATAATGTTACGCCGAGAAAATAGATACCAAAGATATCACGCTTTAAAATTGCGCACACTGGTACAATGGCAACATGCGACGTAAATTTTACTACATAGGCAATGCTTTAAAAGCCTTTACAGGTTATCACTTTAGATTTACAGAGGAGGTCTGGTGTAAAATTACTGCCCATGATCTGATGTTCGAGGTGATACCTCACATGTGTGGGATGATTGCTGTTTGCATGCGTGCATTCACCTTTGCGAGCAAGCACGGGGGGACAGGGGCACTTTAATTTTTTATTAATTATTAATTTGTTTTATTTTTACACTGTTGCTTTTCATTTTTTTTATCACTTTTATTGCTGTCACATGTAAATATCCTTGTGACAGCAATAGGCTTGTGACAGGTACTCTTTAGGGAGGGAGTTAATAAGACCCCAAATCCCTCCTCTGCCCTTAAACAAGCCCAGTGTTTTTTGAATGCTTTTGAGTTTTTAAAAATGGCGCCATTGATATCTGGTTAGACCGGACGTGATGACAGATCATCACTTTCAGGTTACCACAGTTGAGAGCCGATCAAATTCAATTTCGGCTTTGTTCAGCTCTGCGATCAGCCTGCAGATGTGCTAGCCGGTCATTTGGGTCTCCCAGTTGGATGGAAAATCCCGAGCAATCGCTGGAAGGTGGCGGAAGGGGGGGGTGTCTCCCCTGCTGCTTGTAATAGCAATCAAGCAGCTAGTTAGTCGCTCCGATTGCTATTACAATGCTGAGTAGCAGCCTGGGATAAGTCAGCCTGTGAGCGAGGCAGGAGTTCACCTCAGGGAAAACTAGGAAGGTTCTGAAGGTCAGAGCTTCTGGAGTCCTCCCACCTATCCAGAAACCTGAGAGCTTTCTGGAGGAGGGATGGAGGAAGGGAGGATCTGCATATTCGAGGAACCTTGGTCAACCCCCTGGCATGAGGCTAGGCATGTGACCATGGAAACCCTTAAGTATTTCAGTGCCTGGGAATGGGAAGACAGTGTCGGGTGGAAGATGGACTGAGAGGAAGGCTGGAGTGAGGATCCTCAGAGAGGGCCCCAGGGAAGGGGGCCTACCTGCAGGCAGTTGCTGGCAGGAAGGATCTCCTCTGTCCCATCATCTGCTTGGGAGGACGGCTTGTGAAGCAGGGAAGGAGCCAGCCCAGCATAAGCCCTGAAGGAAGCCACCAACCCAAGAAAAACAGTGAAAGACAGAGTGAGTACTCCTACACCCCCTGAGCCAGATAAGGAGAGAGGGCGGTCAGGTGCAATACCCAACCAATCTTCATCTGGGACTGTTCTAATTCTGCAGTTCTTTGGCCCCCTTGCCCAGGGAATATCCTCAGGCAGCTGGGTGAAGAGGACGATTCATCTGGAGTTTGAGGAGGTACACCAAAGAGCTTGGATGCTCTTAGAGGAGAGACTTTTTTTGTCCACAATTTTGTACATAGTTGCTCTAAGTTGTCCTTAAGTTTACAGTCTCCTTGGGCATCCTGTATACCCCTACAACCCATCCAAGTTGTTAACCCCTAATAAAACAACAAAACCAAGATCAGGGACTGTTTACTTTCTGCAATGTGCAAAGTGTGGAAGAAAATGAGTGTTGCCTGGCTGTGCAGAGCTTTAGGGTGACCCACAACTCAGAGACTCCTAAGGGGGTAGTGCTACACTCATATTGCCAATTTTCTGTAATGCAGTAAGATTGCATTTAGTAATCTGTCTCAGCATATTAGGGTGTTGTACTGATGATATCAATTAAAAGTTAGGAGCTTAACCACTTGACCCCCAGAAGGTTTTACCCTTTTCATGACCAGGGCTATTCAGCACTGTGCTACTTTAACTTGCTTGGTCATGCAACACTGTACCCAAATTAAATTTATTTATTAATTCATTTTTTCCCCACACTAATAGAGCTTTCTTTTGATGGCATTTAATCACCACTGTTTTTTTTTTTGCTATATAAATGAATCAATACAAAACATTTTGAAAAACACATGATTATCTTAGTTTCTGTTTTAAAATTTTGCAAAAAAATGATATGTCTTCATCAATTTAGGCCAAAATGTATTCTGCTACATTTCTTTGCTTAAAATAAGTCAAATCAGTGTATATTATTTAGTATGTGTGACAATGATAGAGTCTACAATCTATGGCACTGTATATACTGTGTTTGAAAATTGAGCAATCCTGATGTACTGACAATATCATTTCTTGAGACCCTAAATGCCGGGACAATACAAATATCTCCTGAATGACCCCTTTATGGAACGTAGACACTCCAAGGTATTTATTAAGAGGCATAGTGAGTTTTTTTAAGTTGTAGTTTATTTTTCACAATTTTTTGAAAATGAAGAAATGAAATAATATTTTTTTCAAAATTTTTACATACTGTCGCCAGTTCAGTACAGTGTTATCATATGACTGGTGTGGAGATCAGGAATACTGACTGGTGACAGTATGCAAAAAAAAAAAAAATCATGCTAATAATCCTGCTAATAATACCTATATCTACAGTTCATTGTACATTAGCGTGATGGTCATTGGAAAAAATCCTCCTTTTACAGATAGCCAAAAAGATCAATAGTGTCAGTGAGAACGTGTCTGAAAGGCAGACATTACTCATTGCTCAAGGAACCTTTAGCAGCCTCTGGAATTAATCTACTTGTGATCTTGTTTGTTCTGGATGCACCCCAATGCACATATACAGGGTGTGAAAGCACAATTGTGCCACACTGCACTGCACTATTGATATGGATACCTTGCATTGCAATGTGGTGCATTTTTCAAACATAGATATGTTTTTTTTCTATATTGAGGTGACTAGACAGACAATTTAAATTGTTGCCATAAAGCCCAATTCCACCTTGAGAAAAAATAAATGAGTGACCCCCCCACAGATCCTAAAAATAAAAAAGCAGTTTCAGCAGTGCTGTCCCCTACAAATGTATTCAAATATATTTTTAAATGTATTTTTCTTCCATATGGGATGAGCCAGCTGTGTGTGCAATATCATGACAAATCCACAGCAGGAAGGAAAGCTTCATTTACACACATATATATATTCACTATGGACTGTTTTTAGTCAGATAAATATAAAATATATATTATTATATGATAATGTAATATATGTTTATTTTCATTTCCATGGAGTGGGCTTTTTTCCTTTATCTGTCTATTCTCAACCAATCTGTTGAACTCCAGTTTAGATTTCATATGCACATCCTATTTTCTTTGTCTTTTTTTGTCGATTTCTTGCAGGACCAACGGTATTTATCCAAACGTGGTAAACAGGTAAGTATATTTAACAAGTCAAATGGTCGACTGAAAGGAAATACGAGAACTTCATTTTTAGGGTTATGTACACTTTAAAAACCACATTTTACTAATTAATTGAATTTCAAATACTTTTTACCGTCTTTGTGATCTTATGTAGAATTGTGGTTGAAATTGCCTTACAATTGTCACATGTATGGCTAGCTGAAGTGTCTAACCCTAATTCCTATCTCTGACCTTCAACCTTGAGGACCAAGGGACGTATTTGTCCCATGTTTGTAATTGCGTGTATCATCTGATTAAGAACTTAAAACTCTTTTTTTTTTTTTTTTGGTTTGAGTCAAAATATTAGTTCTTATCAACAAACAACAAATGGATCTAGCTTTTTGCCAATTATTTCATGAAATGGCTTAGTTACAGCAACTGAAGTGTACGAACTTTAAAAACAAACAAATTGATTCTTTTGGCGTTCCAAAATCTGACGGTCCTCAAAGGGTTAATGACATAGGTTTGTTTTGCAGCAATACATGTTTGCCATATTCTCATTATTGGTCTATTGCATGGCTTTGCTTAGAGATTTGACGTTAGGGCTCAAAAGTCTTGGTTGGGCTTAGCTGGAAGGCTGACCGTTTTGGGGTTTGAATAACAGTTGAAGATTAGAGATAGGGGTTGCTGGAATTGGATGTCAGGCTGAGGTTTATGGCCAAGGGGTAGGTTGAAGGTAAGTGGTTAGCATTGGGAAGGTGGTGAATTAAGGTTGAAGGTCAGAGATAGGAATTAGGGTTAGACACTTCAGCTAGCCATACATGTGACAATTTTAAGGCAATTTCAACCACTCTCTACATAAGATCACAAATACGGTAAAAAGTATTTGAAATTCAATTAATTTGTAAAATGTGGTTTTTAAAGTGTACATAACACTAACAATGAAGTTCTCGTATTTCCTTTCAGTCGACCATTTGACTTCTTAAATATACTTACCTGTTTACCACGTTTGGATAAATACTAGAGATGAGCGAAGAAATGAAAAATTCGATTCGGCTGATTCGGCGAATTCCAGTGTGAAATTCGATTCGATGCGAATTTCTCCGCTACGAAGATGACTTATTTAAAGGGTTTCTAGGCTTCAGAGAGCCTTTAAATTAGTGCAGAACACTGTACCTTTAATTTAAATGCCCTTGGAGATGAGGAAGGAGAAGGAGAAGGAGAAGGATGAGAAGAAGGAGAAGGAGAAGGATGAGAAGAAGGAGAAGGAGAAGGGTGAGAAGAAGGAGAAGGATGAGAAGAAGGAGAAGGATGAGAAGAAGGAGAAGGAGAAGGATGAGAAGAAGGAGAAGGAGAAGGATGAGAAGAAGGAGAAGGAGAAGGATGAGAAGAAGGAGAAGGATGAGAAGAAGGAGAATGATGAGAAGAAGGAGAAGGATGATAAGAAGAAGGCTGAGAATAAGGAGAAGGATGAGAAGAAGGAGAAGGAGAAGGATGAGAAGAAGGAGAAGGATGAGAAGAAGGAGAAGGAGAAGGATGAGAAGAAAGAGAAGGATGAGAAGGAGAAGGATGAGAAGAAGAAGGATGAGAAGAAGAAGGATGAGAAGAAGGAAAAGGATGAGAAGAAGAAGGATGAGAAGAAGGAGAAGGATGAGAAGAAGGAGAATGATGAGAAGAAGGAGAAGGATGATAAGAAGGACAAGGAAGAGAAGAAGGAGAAGGAGAAGGATGAGAAGAAGGAGAAGGATGAGAAGAAGGAGAAGGATGAGAAGAAGGAGAAGGATGAGAAGAAGGAGAAGGATGAGAAGAAGGAGAAGGATGAGAAGAAGGAGAAGGATGAGAAGAAGAAGGATGAGAAGAAGGATGAGAAGAAGGAGGAGAAGGATGAGAAGAAGAAGGATGAGAAGAAGGAGAAGGATGAGAAGAAGGAGAAGGAAGAGAAGAAGGAGAAGGAGAAGGATGAGAAGGAGAAGGATGAGAAGAAGGAGAAGGATGAGAAGAAGGAGAAGGAGAAGGATGAGAAGAAGGAGAAGGATGAGAAGAAGAAGGATGAGAAGAAGGATGAGAAGGATGAGAAGAAGGAGAAGGATGAGAAGAAGGAGAATGATGAGAAGAAGGAGAAGAAGGAGAAGGATGAGAAGAAGGAGAAGGATGAGAAGAAGGAGAAGGATGAGAAGAAGGAGAAGGATGAGAAGAAGGAGAAGGAGAAGGATGAGAAGAAAAAGGATGAGGAGAAGGAGAAGGATGAGAAGAAGGAGAAGGAGAAGGATGAGAAGAAGGAGAAGGATGAGAAGAAGGAGAAGGATGAGAAGAAGGAGAAGGAGAAGGATGAGAAGAAGGAGAAGGAGAAGGATGAGAAGAAGGAGAAGGAGAAGGATGAGAAGAAGGAGAAGGATGAGAAGAAGGAGAAGGATGAGAAGGAGAAGGATGAGAAGGAGAAGGATGAGAAGAAGAAGGCTGAGAATAAGGAGAAGGATGAGAAGAAGGAGAAGGATGAGAAGAAGGAGAAGGATGAGAAGAAGGAGAAGGAGAAGGATGAGAAGAAAGAGAAGGATGAGAAGGAGAAGGATGAGAAGAAGAAGGATGAGAAGAAGAAGGATGAGAAGAAGGAAAAGGATGAGAAGAAGAAGGATGAGAAGAAGAAGAAGGATGAGAAGAAGGAGAATGATGAGAAGAAGGAGAAGGATGATAAGAAGGAGAAGGAAGAGAAGAAGGAGAAGGAGAAGGATGAGAAGAAGGAGAAGGATGAGAAGAAGGAGAAGGATGAGAAGAAGGAGAAGGATGAGAAGAAGGAGAAGGATGAGAAGAAGGAGAAGGAGAAGGATGAGAAGAAAAAGGATGAGGAGAAGGAGAAGGATGAGAAGAAGGAGAAGGAGAAGGATGAGAAGAAGGAGAAGGATGAGAAGAAGGAGAAGGATGAGAAGAAGGAGAAGGAGAAGGATGAGAAGAAGGAGAAGGAGAAGGATGAGAAGAAGGAGAAGGAGAAGGATGAGAAGAAGGAGAAGGATGAGAAGAAGGAGAAGGATGAGAAGGAGAAGGATGAGAAGGAGAAGGATGAGAAGAAGAAGGCTGAGAATAAGGAGAAGGATGAGAAGAAGGAGAAGGAGAAGGATGAGAAGAAGGAGAAGGATGAGAAGAAGGAGAAGGAGAAGGATGAGAAGAAAGAGAAGGATGAGAAGGAGAAGGATGAGAAGAAGAAGGATGAGAAGAAGAAGGATGAGAAGAAGGAAAAGGATGAGAAGAAGAAGGATGAGAAGAAGGAGAAGGATGAGAAGAAGGAGAATGATGAGAAGAAGGAGAAGGATGATAAGAAGGAGAAGGAAGAGAAGAAGGAGAAGGAGAAGGATGAGAAGAAGGAGAAGGATGAGAAGAAGGAGAAGGATGAGAAGAAGGAGAAGGATGAGAAGAAGGAGAAGGATGAGAAGAAGGAGAAGGAGAAGGATGAGAAGAAGGAGAAGGATGAGAAGAAGAAGGATGAGAAGAAGGATGAGAAGAAGGAGGAGAAGGATGAGAAGAAGAAGGATGAGAAGAAGGAGAAGGATGAGAAGAAGGAGAAGGAAGAGAAGAAGGAGAAGGAGAAGGATGAGAAGGAGAAGGATGAGAAGAAGGAGAAGGATGAGAAGAAGGAGAAGGATGAGAAGAAGGAGAAGGAGAAGGATGAGAAGAAGGAGAAGGATGAGAAGAAGAAGGATGAGAAGAAGGATGAGAAGGATGAGAAGAAGGAGAAGGATGAGAAGAAGGAGAATGATGAGAAGAAGGAGAAGAAGGAGAAGGATGAGAAGAAGGAGAAGGATGAGAAGAAGGAGAAGGATGAGAAGAAGGAGAAGGATGAGAAGAAGGAGAAGGAGAAGGATGAGAAGAAAAAGGATGAGGAGAAGGAGAAGGATGAGAAGAAGGAGAAGGATGAGAAGGAGAAGGAGAAGGATGAGAAGAAGGAGAAGGAGAAGGATGAGAAGAAGGAGAAGGATGAGAAGAAGGAGAAGGATGAGAAGGAGAAGGAGAAGGATGAGAAGGAGAAGGATGAGAAGAAGGAGAAGGAGAAGGATGAGAAGAAGGAGAAGGAGAAGGATGAGAAGAAGGAGAAGGATGAGAAGAAGGATGAGCAGAAGGAGAAGGATGAGAAGAAGGAGAAGGATGAGAAGAAGGAGAAGGATGAGAAGAAGGATGAGAAGAAGGATGAGAAGAAGGAGAAGGATGAGAAGAAGGACAGTTCTGTGACAGTTTCTGTCTATTTCTGACAGTTCTGGGACATTCACTCCATACAGCGGTTTCAACCGCTGTATGGAGGGAATGTCATAGAACTGTCAGAAATAGACTATTAATGACAGTTCTGGGACTGTCCTTCCATGCAGCGGTTGAAACATTGTATGTATTTGTTTCCATAAATGGATCCATTTATGGAAACAAATACATACAATGTTTCAACCGCTGCATGGAAGGACAGTCCCAGAACTGTCATTAATAGTCTATTTCTGACAGTTCCATGACATTCCCTCCATACAGCGGTTAAAACAGCTGTATGCAGTGAATGTCCCAGAACTGTCATAAATAGTCTATTTCTGATAGATCTGGGACATTCACTCCATACAGCTGTTTTAACCGCTGTATGGAGGGAATGTCATGGAACTGTCAGAAATAGACTATTAATGACAGTTCTGGGACTGTCCTTCCATGCAGCGGTTGAAACATTGTATGTATTTGTTTCCATAAATGGATCCATTTATGGAAACAAATACATACAATGTTTCAACCGCTGCATTGAAGGACAGTCCCAGAACTGTCATTAATAGTCTATTTCTGACAGTTCCATGACATTCCCTCCATACAGCGGTTAAAACAGCTGTATGCAGTGAATGTCCCAGAACTGTCATAAATAGTCTATTTCTGATAGATCTGGGACATTCACTGCATACAGCTGTTTTAACCGCTGTATGGAGGGAATGTCATGGAACTGTCAGAAATAGACTATTAATGACAGTTCTGGGACTGTCCTTCCATGCAGCGGTTGAAACATTGTATGTATTTGTTTCCATAAATGGATCCATTTATGGAAACAAATACATACAATGTTTCAACCGCTGCATTGAAGGACAGTCCCAGAACTGTCATTAATAGTCTATTTCTGACAGTTCCATGACATTCCCTCCATACAGCGGTTAAAACAGCTGTATGCAGTGAATGTCCCAGAACTGTCATAAATAGTCTATTTCTGATAGATCTGGGACATTCACTCCATACAGCTGTTTTAACCGCTGTATGGAGGGAATGTCATGGAACTGTCAGAAATAGACTATTAATGACAGTTGTGGGACTGTCCTTCCATACAGCGGTTGAAACATTGTATGTATTTGTTTCCATAAATGGATCCATTTATGGAAACAAATACATACAATGTTTCAACCGCTGCATGGAAGGACAGTCCCAGAACTGTCATTAATAGTCTATTTCTGACAGTTCCATGACATTCCCTCCATACAGCGGTTAAAACAGCTGTATGCAGTGAATGTCCCAGAACTGTCATAAATAGTCTATTTCTGATAGATCTGGGACATTCACTGCATACAGCTGTTTTAACCGCTGTATGGAGGGAATGTCATGGAACTGTCAGAAATAGACTATTAATGACAGTTCTGGGACTGTCCTTCCATGCAGCGGTTGAAACATTGTATGTATTTGTTTCCATAAATGGATCCATTTATGGAAACAAATACATACAATGTTTCAACCGCTGCATTGAAGGACAGTCCCAGAACTGTCATTAATAGTCTATTTCTGACAGTTCCATGACATTCCCTCCATACAGCGGTTAAAACAGCTGTATGCAGTGAATGTCCCAGAACTGTCATAAATAGTCTATTTCTGATAGATCTGGGACATTCACTCCATACAGCTGTTTTAACCGCTGTATGGAGGGAATGTCATGGAACTGTCAGAAATAGACTATTAATGACAGTTGTGGGACTGTCCTTCCATACAGCGGTTGAAACATTGTATGTATTTGTTTCCATAAATGGATCCATTTATGGAAACAAATACATACAATGTTTCAACCGCTGCATGGAAGGACAGTCCCAGAACTGTCATTAATAGTCTATTTCTGACAGTTCCATGACATTCCCTCCATACAGCGGTTAAAACAGCTGTATGCAGTGAATGTCCCAGAACTGTCATAAATAGTCTATTTCTGATAGATCTGGGACATTCACTCCATACAGCTGTTTTAACCGCTGTATGGAGGGAATGTCATGGAACTGTCAGAAATAGACTATTAATGACAGTTCTGGGACTGTCCATCCATGCAGCGGTTGAAACATTGTATGTATTTGTTTCCATAAATGGATCCATTTATGGAAACAAATACATACAATGTTTCAACCGCTGCATTGAAGGACAGTCCCAGAACTGTCATTAATAGTCTATTTCTGACAGTTCCATGACATTCCCTCCATACAGCGGTTAAAACAGCTGTATGCAGTGAATGTCCCAGAACTGTCATAAATAGTCTATTTCTGATAGATCTGGGACATTCACTGCATACAGCTGTTTTAACCGCTGTATGGAGGGAATGTCATGGAACTGTCAGAAATAGACTATTAATGACAGTTCTGGGACTGTCCTTCCATGCAGCGGTTGAAACATTGTATGTATTTGTTTCCATAAATGGATCCATTTATGGAAACAAATACATACAATGTTTCAACCGCTGCATTGAAGGACAGTCCCAGAACTGTCATTAATAGTCTATTTCTGACAGTTCCATGACATTCCCTCCATACAGCGGTTAAAACAGCTGTATGCAGTGAATGTCCCAGAACTGTCATAAATAGTCTATTTCTGATAGATCTGGGACATTCACTGCATACAGCTGTTTTAACCGCTGTATGGAGGGAATGTCATGGAACTGTCAGAAATAGACTATTAATGACAGTTCTGGGACTGTCCTTCCATGCAGCGGTTGAAACATTGTATGTATTTGTTTCCATAAATGGATCCATTTATGGAAACAAATACATACAATGTTTCAACCGCTGCATTGAAGGACAGTCCCAGAACTGTCATTAATAGTCTATTTCTGACAGATCCATGACATTCCCTCCATACAGCGGTTAAAACAGCTGTATGCAGTGAATGTCCCAGAACTGTCATAAATAGTCTATTTCTGATAGATCTGGGACATTCACTCCATACAGCTGTTTTAACCGCTGTATGGAGGGAATGTCATGGAACTGTCAGAAATAGACTATTAATGACAGTTGTGGGACTGTCCTTCCATGCAGCGGTTGAAACATTGTATGTATTTGTTTCCATAAATGGATCCATTTATGGAAACAAATACATACAATGTTTCAACCGCTGCATGGAAGGACAGTCCCAGAACTGTCATTAATAGTCTATTTCTGACAGTTCCATGACATTCCCTCCATACAGCGGTTAAAACAGCTGTATGCAGTGAATGTCCCAGAACTGTCATAAATAGTCTATTTCTGATAGATCTGGGACATTCACTCCATACAGCTGTTTTAACCGCTGTATGGAGGGAATGTCATGGAACTGTCAGAAATAGACTATTAATGACAGTTCTGGGACTGTCCTTCCATGCAGCGGTTGAAACATTGTATGTATTTGTTTCCATAAATGGATCCATTTATGGAAACAAATACATACAATGTTTCAACCGCTGCATGGAAGGACAGTCCCAGAACTGTCATTAATAGTCTATTTCTGACAGTTCCATGACATTCCCTCCATACAGCGGTTAAAACAGCTGTATGCAGTGAATGTCCCAGAACTGTCATAAATAGTCTATTTCTGATAGATCTGGGACATTCACTCCATACAGCTGTTTTAACCGCTGTATGGAGGGAATGTCATGGAACTGTCAGAAATAGACTATTAATGACAGTTCTGGGACTGTCCTTCCATGCAGCGGTTGAAACATTGTATGTATTTGTTTCCATAAATGGATCCATTTATGGAAACAAATACATACAATGTTTCAACCGCTGCATTGAAGGACAGTCCCAGAACTGTCATTAATAGTCTATTTCTGACAGTTCCATGACATTCCCTCCATACAGCGGTTAAAACAGCTGTATGCAGTGAATGTCCCAGAACTGTCATAAATAGTCTATTTCTGACAGTTCTGGGACATTCACTCCATACAGCGGTTTCCGGCAAAAAGTGTATGTGCAGAGTTCCTCTATTCTGCAGATACACTTAGAGGAGCTCTGCAGATACACTTAGAGGAGCTCTGCACATACACTTTTTTCCGGTTTGGAATTATTCTTATTTTCATCCTACTTCTTCTTCTTCTTCTTCATCCTCATCCTCATCCTCTTCTTCTTCTGAGGATGAGGATGAAGAAGAAGAAGAAGAAGAAGAAGAAGTAGGATGAAAATAAGATTAATTCCAAGCCGGCAAAAAGTGTATGTGCAGAGCTCCTCTAAGTGTATCTGCAGAGCTCCTCTAAGTGTATCTGCAGAATAGAGGAACTCTGCACATACACTTTTTGCCGGCTTGGAATTATTCTTCTTTTCATCCTACTTCTTCTTCTTCTTCTTCTTCATCCTCATCCTCAGAAGAAGAGGATGAGGATGAGGATGAGGATGAGGAAGAAGAAGAAGAATGAAAAGAAGAATAATTCCAAGCCGGCAAAAAGTGTATGTGCAGAGTTCCTCTATTTCTGACAGTTCTCTCACAGCTTCTTCACATGTACAGCGGTTGAAATATCTGTATCCTAAATGGAAACTAATAGATACAAATTGTATCTATTAGTTTCCATTTAGGATACAGATGTTTCAACCGCTGTACATGTGAAGAAGCTGTGAGAGAACTGTCAGAAATAGAGGAACTCTGCACATACACTTTTTGCCGGCTTGGAATTATTCTTCTTTTCATCCTACTTCTTCTTCTTCTTCTTCTTCTTCTTCTTCTTCTTCATCCTCATCCTCATCCTCTTCTTCTGAGGATGAAGAAGAAGAAGAAGTAGGATGAAAAGAAGAATAATTCCAAGCCGGCAAAAAGTGTATGTGCAGAGTTCCTCTATTTCTGACAGTTCTCTCACAACTTCTTCACATGTACAGTGGTTGAAACATCTGTATCCTAAATGTAAACTAATAGATACAATGTTTCAACCGCTAAACATGTGTTCCTTCTGTCAGAGAACTGTCAGAAATAGCGGAGCTCACTGCAGGGACACTTTTGCCGGCTGATCGGGAAATGTTCGATTCGCGCACCCGAAGTAGGCAAAATTTCGGTTTCGACACGAATCGAATATTTCCTGAAATTCGACTCGAATTCCGGTTCGCCTAGTTCGATTCGCTCATCTCTAATAAATACCGTTGGTCCTGCAAGAAATCTTGTGAGTTGATACCTTCCTGTGCTCTCTGCCTGTGCGGTCTGTCTACAACTACATTATTCTCTATAGAACCACACCACTCTATGCTATGGACAACAGGAGAGGAATGGGGTTCTGTAGTCCTATCTTGTTTCTGCTGTCCTGAAATGGAAACACATGTGAGTGTTATACTAGGACAGGGAATATATTGCAACCAGGATCACCAGGTGAAAATAAAGGAACTAAGGCTTGAAAAAACAAAACTAATGCAACTACCATATTCTGTCCTACTAACGGTTAGCAAACAGCTAGCTAACAAAAATGACAAAAGCAACGCTGTGTTTCATTCCAAAATTGAATTTACTTCTGTGAATAGTTTTGTAAAACTGCAATACAATCACATCTACTGAGGTTACAATATGCTTTTATGCATGTCTCTTACAAATGCATACAATGAACACATTTCCACAGTATTGCAATCCAAATATATCATAGTTTTAACAAATGATAAATAGATTTACAAGCATATGTGTATCAAAGGGAAAAAGGAGACCTTCACTGGTGTGTTCTTCTGGAAGCTGAAATGGCACTGCAAAGATTTGTAGGCAATCTTTATTGACAAAATACAAAGCACTTCCTATTCTTGCCTGAAAGGAATAATTCAAAAAAAGTGCAACTACAGTGAACACTATGGCCCCCCACTCAAAACAATGATGTGATATACAGAACACACCATATCTACGGACTGGTAAGTTGCAATATATTAGGTTTTTGTTTTGGGTTTAGATACACTTTAATATTGTAAAGCTGGCACTGGTGTATTGCAGCCAATTTGAAACTGAATCCATCTTCAATCCAAAGCAAAGCAGTCAGATATTTCTGACAGGTTCAAAATTTAAAGTGCAGTCGATTGATGTGATTTCCACACACTGTATATACAGTACCTATTTTGACTTTTTTGGTTGATTATTAGTGTTGAAAATTGATGTGCTCACACAAAAAAAGGCAAATGTGGCATTTTTCCAATGATGAAATTTGATATACCCCAACAGAGTGTACTGAGATCAGGATATTTCGTATTGTTGTCCACCTTCCCCCCCAACACAAAACTGTCATTGTGCTCTCTAGATAAACAGTGCCATACAAATGTATAAAGCAAGATTCTTATCACTTCTCCAATCGGTACGATAAGGCCTTTCTCCCGGTACGGCTGGCTTTGGCTGATGCATTTATTTGCCTTTTGTTGCGGTTCCATTCTATGTGACACAATGAGCTGAAATTAAAGAGTGCACCCAGGGAAGCAATGTCTTGGATAATGACCTTTTGCTTTGTGTGCAGCAGTTTATCAGCCCCCTCATATTCTATTCATTGACATTAGCTTTTCTTTTTAAATTAACCAGCCTGTCTGCACAAAGCAGCAGTGTGATGAATTCACTTAGTCAGGTTTGGAATCATACAGCAAATGGAACAATCGCCCCAAAAGGTTCCTTTTTTTTAGGTCACCCCACTTAAAGTAAAAAGTGTGGAAGAAAAGTTTTGTTATGTGACATGATTATGTATGAATTTAGTCATAACTAAACATTGCTGAAAGTGGAGAGAAGCATAATGTATTCAGTCCACTAGGGAGCGCTATAAGCTTTTCATAGGAATTAAAAGTGTTCTATTGACATTCAGCAACTGTCTAAAGAAATATTAGAAGATGGAGAGCAATGGCTGTATTCAGTGTAATGTTCAGTAACCCATAACAGCTATCAAACTCCATGTTATGGCAAAGTCAGACTAGTAAAATATTCTCAGGAAAGAGTGCTGATAAGATAACATGGGTTACAGAAATGTTGGGTTAGGCTGGATTCAAAAAATTCTGTATGACATCTGAAAAACCCACCTACAATGTACCTGTACTTAACCCCTTGGCGCTGGCGCCTCTCGGCCCTTTAAGGGTTTCAGAAGCTGGGAGGCGGGGTGGGGTTTTAGGGTCATGTGACCGCCATGATTTGCCGCCACGGCAGTCACATGATTTGGAAAGGTCCCGATCGAAAGAGATCGGGACCTTTCCGTGAGCACTGGACATGTGTGCTGGGAGCGCGCAGGGCGTACGCTCTCAGCACATGTGTTTTTCTTATTTGCACGCAAATGTGCGGCCGCTCGGCATCAAGGCCTAGACGCCAGGAGGCAGCACATTTGCATGCAGCCAGCATCAAGAGGTTAAAGAGTAACTCCACTTTTGTTGAGAAAAAAATATTGCCCTCTGGGTTACATTGCAGGGATTTTACCAAACATTGTTCCAGATACCTTTGGTTATTCTGAAAAATAGCAGTTTTTTTGTTTGTGTCCATGTGCAAAGTGAATCTGTATGGGGGCGAATGTATAATTATCAATCAGCTGCTGCACCTGCAGGGCTCTACTGAGGAAAGTAGCAGGGTCTGCATCCTTTTAGATGTGATTTCACTTTGGGAGTATCTCACCAAAAATGATATTTGTATTGCAGGGGTTGACAAAAATCTGATTTGGATCCTAGTGCAGACTTCTGGGCAAATCAGTGAGCCAATAAAACAAGTTGGAAATGACATTTTTCAGGGGGTGGTTTATACACCATCTGTGTACATGATATCTCCACGTAGCCATATTGCATTGCATTTTTTAAAAAATTACAGCACTGCAGATTGAAAAAGAAAGGTAATTTTTAGTAACATTCGATTACATCATTATTATTATTATACAGGATTTATATAGTGCCAACAGTTTGCTCAGCGCTTTACAATATAACGGGAGACAATACAGCAACAATACAGTTCAATACAAGAGGATTAGGAGGACCCTGCTCCTTGGAGCTTACAATCTAAGATTATGACTTTTGTCACAACTGTATACGCTATAATAATATTTTAATAATTTTTTTCCCCAGGAAAGTGCAGTTACCCTTTTAGGTGAAGTTTAGGTATGCCAATTTTTAGCCTATTAGCTTTGTTGGCCTTCTCTGGACTCTCTTCTATTCAAGGATATCCTTCCTGAGTATTGGTGACAAAAACTAGACTGCATTGTTATTCAGTATGTAAGTGGAACACTGTAAAGTTGGCCACATGCAATGTTTTATCTGTCAGATCAATACAATTTTCAAAAACTGTGTCATGTAAATATCTACCAGATTGATATAATATGAATTGATTGTTAAAAGTGAACCTTTAGAATCTGCTCACCTATTAAAAGGGCCTTAGACTGAGAGACACCTCCTGGTACCTGCTTGCAACCTCTTGCAACCATTATTATCCGAGCGTCTTGGGATCCCCAAAACGCTGACTCTCTGTTTCGAAATGCAAACTGCAACCAGAGCTTGTATGGCCAGGTTTAGTCTGCGTTTGATGACCCTTAACTGCCGCCAAACTTGAAGGATGGCCCTACAGGACAATTGAAAGACGTGGTCAACCATCAGGAGGACGTAGACCATAACATGAAATTGCCATATCTGGTCGCCATTTTCAAAATAGAAAGTCTCAGATTCTGGGGATCCAAGGGCGCTTTCAAAATAATATGAGGGTGTGAGCAGGCACTTGATTTGCCAATTTTATGGACAGTGAGCCACTCTATGAGAT
This sequence comes from Staurois parvus, assembly GCF_062004578.1. NCBI lineage: Eukaryota > Metazoa > Chordata > Amphibia > Anura > Ranidae > Staurois > Staurois parvus. The sequence goes on along the minus strand of NW_028318143.1, from coordinate 13,270,580 downwards.
TGGCAGAGCCCACCAGCTTTGTAGGTCCAAAGACTTTGATGAATTTTGTTGATTTGCGAGATCATGATCTCCTGTGTCTGATCATCTTTAGGAGAGCCATTCGTTCCAACAAAAATCTTCCCATAAGATGTGCATTTAACATGTTTTTAGGCATGTTGTTTACCTGTAAAAGCCTCATTAGACATCCAAAAACTACAAGCCTGCTGTTGGGCACCACCATCTTGGATTTGATGTCAACAGCTCTAACAGACTCAGAAACGTCATTCAGCAACTGTCTGTAGTATACCCCATTGTCTCTTTCCCCAGCAAATACAAAATAGTAGGAAAATGAGAACAGGGGCAGAAGAGCTTGCTAACACAAACAGTAATTAAACACTACCAGAAAAGGAGATGGCTGTGATGTTCAAGGAGGGAGGTGGCTGTACTAGGGAATTGGCTCTCCTGGTGTAGTCAGATTTTCTAGGAAACCCAAAGGCACATTACAAAATATTGCAAATAAATATATTTACTTTAAAGTGGTAGTAAATTCCTGATGCTTAAAATCTGCTGACAGGCAGGGTGTTTATAACAGAGACCCTTGTGGTCTCTTCTGTCATAAATGTCCCCCCTGTCTGTCAGCAGGTAATGTGATCTGAGCTGCACATCCGCAGTTCAGATCACATTTAAGGCCCACTCTGTCTTCCACGACAATTTAAATCACATGCGCTTGCACAGGGACGGATTGACAACTCATGGGGCCCCGGGCAATAGGGGATCATGGGGCTCCTGTGTCCTTGCCCATACTCAAAAAAGCCTATGAAAAAGGTACCAAGGGCATCTTATGGGGCCCCCTACTGACCCCGGGCCCTCGGGCAGTGCCTGAGTTTCCAAATGGTCAGTCCGCCCCTGCGCAGGAGTGATGTCGCTGCAGTCCAGCCATCTAAGTGGCCGAAGATACAAAATGTGGAAGGAGGACCAGGCAAGGATGGAAGCACCGGTGGAGCTGTGACAGCGCTGTGCTGGAAGGCTCCGTTTGCAAGTAAGTCTGTCATAATGTGCTAGTATGCGAGGCAGGGGGACCAGATTTTTTATTTTATGAGATGACTTTACTACCACTTTAACCAAATAAATATTTTGTGAGGCTTTTACACTATGCCAGTGTGCTTTCTGTTTTATTTGCAGTTTTTCTGAGGATTCCCCAGTCTGGAGAAAGCTGCAAGGATGTTTTTTCTATTACATCATGTTGAAGAAAGAGACTGTGTGCCAATAATTAGAATTTTGGCAGACATAGACTTGTAGATTCTATTGTTATTGAGCACTGACATTATTATTTTTGGTTGATCCCATGTAACAGGGCATGCATCCCAATACAAGGTGTCACCATCCCTTTAAAAAGTGGGTAAAGAAGTTGTGGTGAGCAGGCTCTCACCATCCTGCAGTCTGTGAACTGGATAACAAAGTTATGGCCAGCAGCCAATCACCGCTTTGTTGTCTGTGTAATGGGGTTTGCTCGGCAGTGGGTTTGTGTGACCCCCTGGGTGAGTTCACAACACAAAATAGGCACAGCAAAACAGTAGTGTAGGTGAAAAACAAAGGTGCGGTTTATTTACACTATTTACAAGAGCAAAACATGAAAACAAAAAGAAACATGAAAATAAATCTTTGCCAACTTGGCCACTTACTATACAAACGTTTCCCTTGCTATCAACTAGGTGCAGGCAGGGGCGAACTGACCATTCGAGCACGTGGGCACTGCCAGGTCAGTAGGGGGCCCCATAAGATGCCCCTGGTACCTTTCATTGGCTTTTTCATAGGCTTTTTTGGGTGTTGGCGAGGACACAGGGGCCCCATGATCCCCTATTGCCTGGGGGCCCCATGAGTTGTCAGTCTGCCCTGGGTGCAGGGTTGTGCTATGTCCGTATCTCCGTTAATGTTAGGCTAGCCACACAGGCATTTGTCTCAATGCACAGACAGGTATGACTCTCTCTCTCTCTCTCCCCCCCCTCTCTCTCCCCCTCCCTCTCTCTCTCTCCCCCTCCCTCCCTCTCTCTCTCTCTCTCTCTCTCTCTCTCCCTCCCTCAAGCACAGATTTGGTTTCAGGATGGAGCAACTCACTAAGCAGGCTGGGAAGTTTTATAGAGGCCCTAATGAGCCCACTACCTTCAGCTGGGCTCATTGCTGAAGGCTCAGCAGTTCCCTCTAGTGGAACAAATCCACATAGAGCCTAAATCTCGGACAAATGTATCTGCCATCCTGGACACAACCTGGTGATTTTACCTGCCTACTGGCACATCTATAATTAAGTCTCTCTCACTCTCTGGTGTCAGGAACCAATGGCATTGGAGACAGCTCAGTATCCTGTAGTGACAATCTCTTATTGTAGTGACGGCCCTTTCCTGCAGCTCACTAAATCTCTCAAAAAGCCATGTCCTCCATGCAGCTGTGGAAGCCCTGTGTCTCTCCAACATGGTGGTGAGCAGCCAGTTCTCCAACAAAGTAGTCCAATCTCTGGTCACCTCCCACATGAGACTGCCCTGAGCCTGGGCTTCTCTTTCTTTTTCCTCCTTCTGTAGCTTTCTGTCCTCCTAGGACTTGTAGTCCCATCCAGTCCTTGGCTTGATAGAGAACTGTCTCCTTGGGACTTATATCCCCCATAGTTCCAGGAGGATCCCAGCAGTCTGTTTCCTCTGCATCCAGCCACAGTATCCTCTGCTATCCCTTCTTTCTGACTTGCTGTGGCTTCATCACAGCCCTAGCAGAATGTCCTCTGTCCTCACTCTTCTAGACAGAGAAACTGTGTAGGTGGCAGCAGCATTAGAAATGGCAGACTGTTCCACGTGGCAGTGGGAAGAAGCACTGCGGACGCAGGGATACACCGCCATATTGGTAGTGCTGGATTTAGACTTTGGGGGGCACTTCAAGTTTGGGTGCCCCGCAACATAGAGATAAAAGTTTATGACATAAGGAAGGTCCTCTACTCTCTGTCATTTTTGTCCGACACTCTGCTATGTCATTCTAGTCGAATTCTGATCCAAGGTTGCGCCTGTCCCAATTTTGCCGAATCTCATAATTTCGGGTAAATGGAGATCATGGAGTGTTGGATTCGCCCCTTGACCCAATCAGGGTCAAGCAGGCAAGTGAACTTCTCTACCATGTTTTTCACTACAATAAATCAATGCTGGTCATTAACTTCACTCCCACATGATGGGGTCGGGGCTGTTGCCTGGCATTTTGCAACATTTTTTAACTTTTTCCTTGTCCCACCCACTGTCTCTCATACACAAGGCAATAACTTCTGCAACACAAACACATTAAACCAAACATCTCGAACAGCAAATCAATATGAGGAATTGAAATGTAAAACATCTGCCAGAAACCCTCATTCCTTTCTTTACCTCTGAAGTCAGGCTGAAAGTGGAACTACACTTCATCTGAGCACCACAAACCAAAAATGCTGTTCAATTCACTTTTACTATTCAAAACAAACTCATCCATCCATGTCTCCATGCTTTATTTTGCTGAGAATTAATTTTGAAAAGACACTCCCCAGGTATTTCTGCCAGTGGCCATCTTGAGTAAGGGCAGATGATTCATGTAGCATTTACTTCCTGGAATCCATCTTCCCTTAGCTCAGGCATTGGCTGAGTTGAGAACCCTCCTCTCCTGAAGGCTCCTGGGATGGGTGACACCAGGGGCGGACTGACCATTTGGAAACTCGGGCACTGCCCGAGGGCCCGGGGTCAGTAGGGGGCCCCATGAGATGCCCCTGGTACATTTTTCATAGGCTTTTTTGAGGTTGGGCAAGGACACAGGGGCCCCATGATCCCCTGTTGCCCGGGGGCCCCATGAGTTGTCAGTCCGCCCCTGGGTGACACCATTTGCCTAGGCATAGAAACCAGGAAGTAACTTAGGAAATGTAAAAAAAAGTTTAAAACAAGTAAATATGATATATTTTCTATCTATTTACCAATGCTAACAGCATCAGGATTAAAAATAGTGTTGACTGAAAGAGTGAAGTTCCTCTTTAACTATTCCTTATCCTGTCACCCAGGATATATGAATATATGAATAAAACTCATTTTATTATTATTAAATTTTTTATAATGGAAGTCTGGGGCCCCCTCTGGCAGGGTGGCCTGGGGCAATTTCCCCTTTTACCCCCTTATAAGTCCTGCACTGCATGTTGGCGCGTGGAAGGTTTGGAAGAATTGACCGGCCCCTGGTTTCCATAGGTTGAGAACCACCGGTGAAGATCACTTTACATGGATCACAGTAAGGTACTTTCTTTGTGCTTTCCAGTATTCCTGAACAGTGAATTCATTTTCCTTGCTACAAATCATCGATATAGCTTGCCACGTTTAAAATAGATAAAGTAGGCTACTGGATTGCTGTTCATTTTCTGCAAAACACTGTGGCTTTGTTTTAATTTTTCACACAATTTACAGAAACCTCCCCCACCACGATATAAGTATTCTGGGCTAGCACCTGGCTAATTTTCTGTGTATTGTAAAATCCGGCCCTTGAGCCCTGCTCTCAATATTCCTATAAATATATTTAATCGCTCGTTTTGCTTCCGCAGCTCCTGACAGGTCTAATGTTTTATCCGTTACAACTCCCAGGTCCCTTTGCTCCGGAAACATCAATATCTTTGCTTGAGAATCCAATCCCAGCTCATATTTTTTTTTTTTCACTTGAATCGAGCAGCTGTTTGGAAGTTGATGCATATTTTTCAACTTCCCTTTAACCTTGAACTGTGGGTATCCTACAAGTTAATTTGTCTCTCTGTTACAATTTTCGGTGTAACAAATGATCAAACTGTCCTAGAAAAGGCTTTTGGAGCGTGTACGGGCAAATACAGATGTCTACACAGATGCATTTTGACATCCTGTGCTCAGAAGCCTGTAAGTGCATATATAACAGACCTCTGATACCTCTGTGATGAACACAGGTGTTAGTGCAGGTCATAGGTATGCATGGACACTCATCCTCAGTGGTGCTGATGGGGGGAAATGTAAGGAGGGATCACCTGGGGGCTGGGATATTAAGCAAGTTCCTGGCCCAGGTGGCCAACACAGACCTCTACATGTCTGGACTCCTGAGATCTGAGATCTCTTCATGCTTTATGCACTAGGTCGGTGCAACCTCTTTTCTTTTATTATTTCCAGTTCAATGAGGACACCCACAGTCCTGAGAGGGCAGCAAGACGTTCGGCACCATATCAACAGGCTATACAAGTGGACTACACTCCTAAGCACTGCACCTGAGTGCAGGAGGTTGTATTGTTTTTTGCACTACTTTATAGTACTTACCTGTCTCGCTTTGCTGGGAACTACTCCCTTCACAAGGTCTTATAGGTTCCAAGGTTTGTAGGCTAGGGCCCCTATTTTGCCCATGTGACATGTTGGCCTAGGTCACTAGGCATGTGCCAATAATTAAGGGAGTCTTTTCTAACTGCTGGGCAAGCAGCCATCTCCCCAACTACCTATCGTCAATAGGGCTGCTGTTAGAAACTACCAAGCCCCATACAGCCAACCTGAAAGGGCCCCCCCCTAAAAAAAACAAAAAAACAGTTATGACTGAACACAGTGAGTGATCAGTACTGAGGAAGGAGAGGAGGAAAGGCGCACAGGGGGGTCTAGGGCAACAGGGGAAATGTATGGCGCACATGGAGGGTAATGCATGCAGTAGGAGGAGCAATTACTGGGACTGATCCCCTGATGGACTCTCTCTGCTTCCACTAAAAGTCAGTGGGGGGGGGGGGAGAAGATGCCAGCTTTCAGCTGCTGCAGAGAGAGCCATACAGGGGATCTGTTCCAGTAATTGCTCCCCCAGCCATGCCGATCACCATCTTTGCCCACATCCAATTCACCCATCTGCCTGGCCCCCTGCTGGCCTGGGCCCCGTACAGGAGGACTGGTGCTACCACCTTGTCGACGGCCCTGATCGTCATTTCCATGGACCAATCAGAGTTACACCTTATTTTTCAGGACCGTGTCATTATTGCCAGTCCATCATATTATGAGAAATTGACTACTTTTTGCTTGCTGCCCTGTCATTTCCAAAATCACTTCACATGCTGACCCTATATCATGCAGGCATCATCTATGAATAATATGAAAATATGTCACTGCACAGCACAGTTAAACCATGCTTTATTTTTTTGGAGCAAGGCAGCATAAAATTTTGTGATCCACAAACACAATTAATTAGAACTAAATAAATAAATTTGTGCAGCGCTAAACATTATAATTTAAAACAATCATAAATGATACATATGTCAAAATATATACAGTGTGCACCTCCTAACAATAACATAAGTGACTTGTGCACCAAAAAACCTTTCTTATAAAATGTAATCTAAGTCCATATATAAAGCACAAGTATAAAACTTTATTTATTGAACAACTTGAATAGTGCACTAAGTGTTCTCTTCCTTTGGATTGGAAAGGAAGGAACAATGGAGTTAATCATTCACGGGTCATTTGGTGATATTCATCTTGGTAACTGGGATTACTATGTAAAGAGTGATTCCTGGAGGAGATTTCTATCCTCTGATGAAGTCCTGACGCTTGGGGACGTAACTTGTAAGGTGGGGTTACCCTTGTGACATCACTGTGCTCCGGCTTAGCCACTGTATGTGTATTGATACTAGCCGCATATAGGAACCAAGAGGCACCCTCTGCTGCAGTGTTAACCCTTTTATGCTGCAACATCTTCTAAGTTTTTGAGTATATGTGCTGTATTCGTAAATATATGTTTAAAAAAACAGAGCACTATATGTTTTTATAATATTTTTGCTGAGGGAGATCCAGTGGAGTGTGGTGAGGCAATCTGATTTTTTGGAAACCGGCCGGGTGGAACCATTCCTGAGCTTTGGAAAAGAGGACCTGCATTCTTGCTGGTTTAGACGTCCTGTGATTAAGATGTCTTTCTTGTGGGAAAGCATATAGAGACATTGCATGATTGAAGGTGGCGTTTGGGGAAGAGGTCCCCTTGCTACCATGATCTTGAGTGCATTATTCACATTGAAATTATTCACTAAATGAAGTGTTACACTTGTGAACTATACAGTTGTACTCGAAAGTTTGCACACCCTGGCAGAATCTATGCATTTTGGCATTGATAATTAAAATATGATTGATCAAGCTAAAAAACTGTTATTTATTTAAGTGATCATATGAAGCCATTTATTATCACATAGTTGTTTGGCTCCTGTTGAATACTTATTATAACAGAAATCACCCAAATGGTCCTGATCAAAAGATTACATACCCTGGAATGTTTGGCCTTGGTACAGATATACAAGGTGACATGCACAGGTTAAAATGGCAATAAAGGTTAATTTCCCACATCTGTGGCTTTTAAAATTGCAATTAGTGTGTTTTTATAAATAGTAAGTGACTTTGCTAGCTCTCATGTGGATGCACTAAGCAGGCTAGATACTGAGCCATGGGGAGCAGAAAAGACCTGCGTAGCAAGGTAATGGAATTTTATAAAGATGGAAAAGGATATAAAAAGATAGCCAAAGCCTTGAATATGCCAGTCAGTACTGTTCAATCACATATTAAGAAGTGAAAAGTTCTGGGATCTCTTGATATCAAGCCAAGGTCAGGCAGACCAAGAAAGATTACAGCCACAACTGCCAAGAGCACAATACAACAATTCTTAAACAAACATTACCTGTATGGTCGAGTTGTCAGAAAGAAGCCTTTACTGTACTAATGCCACAAAAAATGACAGTTACAATATTCCCGACAACACTTTGACATGCCTCACCATGCTTTTTGTGGCATTGGCACAGTGAAGGCTTCTTTCTGGTAACTTGACCATGCAGGTTATTTTTGTTTAAGAATTGTTGTATTGTACTTAAAAACATTCACACCGTCTTTTTCTATAGCATCTCCTGCCCCTTTTACTGCTGGGCACTCCAGTGATCACAGCCACTGCTCTCTTCTCACATCAGACTAAGAGCTGAGCATTCAGCAGTCATGAGGTCACTTGGTTCTTGGTCTTAGAGCCAATGTGGGACAGCTGTGGCATCACACCAATGCGGCATAGAGGTGGGTATGAATGTTTATTAAAAAAAAAACAACAAATGTCTCCTTTAAGCAGGGTATAAAATGAAAGGGGAAAAGTAGGAACTCCTATGTGCAGGGATACTCAGCTCACTAAAACATATTCTTTCCACAATGGATGCCGGAGCCCACAAACGCAGACTCTTCCTGCCTATTATTGAACTCCATTGGCAATACCTTGATAATCATCACTACTGAACTGCCTTAAAATGTCTAATATGTGCACAGAATAGTAGAAGGGGAGGTAGACATTTATATACGTTAGGTGGTAGGACCAGCCATCTAGTGAGAACCAGAGCAGGGAGCTCTCAGAAGGGACCCCTGTGTGCACAAGGACATAGGGCCCAATAGACCTAAATGCAGGCCAGCCAATAGGAAGTGTTTTAAAAATTAAACCTGTTGCCACAAAAGGAACCAACCCAATTCCATCTTCCACTGCTTAGTCATAAGGCTCATGAATGGGCACTTCAGTGCAAAACAAGTCATAAAGCTTTGTGACAACTAAAGATGTGTGCTGTAACATTGCAATAAATACCCCCAGACTCCGTCCTAGTCCACTGAGCAGAATTAAGTTTGGATCCCAGGGAAACCAATAGTGTTTCTTGGCCCTTTTTCCTGGTGACATCTACAGAACTTGAGATCCATATGGTCCCCTCCAACAGAACTACACATTTTGTTTTTTCTTTTTATGGGCACTGCGATAGGAAATCTAGTTCACATTTTCTTGGCTTTTCATTGTTTATCAGGGACACTGGCCTCCATTGTGGGAGTTTAGAAATTGTCTTTAGCTCCTGGGCATTATGTCTAACAAAATCTTTAATTCACAAAAATTATAGGAATTCTTAAATGTCAGACCTACTGTTGAAGAAAAGGAACGCCGTGCTCTTTAAAACCAAGTTCAGCTTGCTCTTATGTGAGCTAATAAATGTATTTTATTCTCATTATATTTAACTCACACACAGTAAAACACAAACACTGCATTATAGGTACTCGTGTATACCACAAGACTTCGGATTGCGAACCTCTGTGTAGCACTGCCCTTGTAGGAATTGCGCACAGCCAGGCAACATGCATTTTCTCAGACTTACATTCAGAGCCAGTAAATTGCCCTTGAGCTTGGTTTTATGTTTTTTTTAGGGTTGTTGAACTTGGATGGGATAAGGGGTGAATGGGATGCCCAAGGAACAGTCTACTGAGGACAAACTCCTTAGCAACTATGTATACGTTTTTAGACAGCAGAAACTCTTCTTGTAGAGCTCTCCAGCCTTCCCTGGTGCATCATCCCAGACCCCAGATAGTTCTCTTCTTATCCAGATGCCTGAGCAAAATAAAGCATGGAGATGTGGAAGGATGAGTGGGATTCCTTCTGAAGTTTGTTTACTTTAATGCATTCTCTGCATTGAGATAAAAACCTACTGAGTGAAGTTTTATTATTATTATTATTATTATTATACAGGATTTAAATAGTGCCAACAGTTTGCGCAGCGCTTTACAAAATAAAGGGGGACAGTACAAGTACAATACATTTCCGTATAATAGGAATAGGAGGCCTTGCTCGTGGAGCTTACAATCTAAAGGAAGGGGGAGGTGATACAAAAGATGATAGCTGAGGGGGATGATCCTGATGGCAGTGGCTCAAGTACAGTTCTTAGATGGAGGTGGGGGTAAGCTTCCCTGAATAAGTGAGTTTTCAAAAATCGCCAAGGCCTAGGTTCACACCTATGCAGGTCAGTTTGAGCCGTTTATGCACTGCATTTTGTGTTGCTTTTTGCATTTTTGCACGTTTTTGGCACGTTTTTGCCGTGTTTTATTATTGCCCTTGCGTTTTTGACACGTTTTTGCCGTGTTTTATTATTGCACTTGCATTTTTGACACATTTCTGCCGTGTTTTATTATTGCACTTGTGTTTTTTACACATTTTTGTTGTGTTTTATTATTGCACTTGGGTTTTTGACATCTTTTTGCCATTTTTTATTGCGTTTTGTGTTTTCTTTTTTTTGTTGCTAGGCAGATTTAAAACACAAAATGCATAAAAAATGCATAAACAATGCAGCAACAAAGCATCAATGACACATCAAAAACGCAATACATGCTTTTCTGCAGTGCTTCCATTGAAGTATATAGAACCAAAAACGCAACTTTTTGCGTTCAAATAAGTCCCTGACCCTTTCCAAAAAATGCACCGGGTGAAAACACAGAGATGTGAACCTATCCCATAGGAAATTATGTTTAATGGACTGTACTGCGTTTCTGTAAAATGCAAAACGCTGCAGAAAATGCTTAGGTGTTAACCTAGGGCGGGTGTTGGCAACCCGCGGCTCCAGAGCCGCATGCGGCTCTTTTTCACCTTTGCTGCGGCTCCGGAGCACACTGCCCACCAGGTGACAGGCAATAGGGTTGCCGTAGCTCAGTGGTCGGCAAGCCGCGGCTCTTTACACATTTTAATGCGGCTCTTCTGTGTGCCGGGCGCCCGCTCCCCTCCCTCCTCTCGGGCGGCCGCCCCAAAAGTCAGGACTCTGCAGCTAGCCCAGCAATGGGCAAACTACGGCCCGGCGGACCTTTTAACCCGGCCCGCGGAGCGTGGCAAACATTGGCTGTCAGGATGTAGGCGGGGCAGCGTGACGAACTCCTCTACTCTCACAGTCCGCCCTGAAGACCGGAACGGCGCGGGAACACGGCGAGAGGAACGCGCGGAGCAAAGGTAAGTGAATTGACACAATATGGGGAATGAATTACTATATGGGGGATGAATTACTATGGGGGATGAATTACTATATGGGGGATTAATTACTATAGGGGGGATGAATTACTATATGGGGGATGAATTACTATATGGGGGATGAATTACTATGGGGGATGAATTACTATAGGGGGGATGAATTACTATAGGGGGGATGAATTACTATGGGGGATGAATTACTATCTGGGGGATGAATTACTATGGGGGATGAATTACTATATGGGGGATGAATTACTATGGGGGATGAATTACTATGGGGGATGAATTACTATATGGGGGATGAATTACTATGGGGGATGAATTACTATATGGGGGATGTATTTTCAGTTTTAAAAATGTGGCTCTCAAAATAAATTTCAATCGTGGTTTTGGCGAGATTTGGCTCAGTTGAAAAAAAAGGTTGCCCACCACTGACCTAAGGCTATGATTGTGATTATGACGATACACTGTGGCCCTAAATAACCCTTTGCTTACTGGGCCCTTAAACCCCCTTCATGACCAGAGCGCTTTTTGCAATATATGCAGTGTCGGATTTGTTTTAAATGTTGCAATGGTTTTGCGGCTCCCAGTCTTTTTTTCCCTCTCGGAAACGGGTCCAAATGGCTCTTTATGTCTTAAAGGTTGCAGACCCCTGACCTAGGGTAAAGGCAGACAGGGTGGGGGCTGACCAGACAGAGAGGTAGAAAGTTTCAGAGTTTTAGGTTTCACGTTTCAATAATTTCCTTTGCTTCTCTTTTTTGCTGTTTACAGTGCTCAATAACTGAAATGAACAAACATGTGAAGGAGACAGAGCCGTGACTTATCCCCTTTTATCTCCTTCCCTGCTTACAGCTCTGTCCAAGGTTTTAGTAAGAGACAGTGGGGTTGATTTATTAAAGCTGGAGAGTTGGAACTGGAGTGAGCCTGCATGAGTGCCCCCATAGCAAGTGGCTTGCTGTGGTGGGCACTCAACGGTGGGAAGGAACCAGGAGCACCGGTGGAGTGGGGATTGCGGCTGTTTTGTGAAAAACTATTGCACAAAGACATGTTTGTTACTAAAAAAAAATGTAAGGGTTTACAGTCACTTAAACCGCTTCCTGTCCGCCCTATAGCAGAAATACTGCTACCGGGCGGCACGGGTGTGCAAAGTCACGTGTATATATATGTGATTTTGCAGTTCCGGGTAGGGGGTATGCACGGGCTGCATGCGTGCCCTACCCTCACCTTCATTCCCAGGCGTCAGCTGTCAATTACCGGGTCCCGGCCAGTGATTGTTCGCCTGCTCCCGGTGATCGCTGAGTATTACCGACAAGGGAGAGAACTGTATGTAAACAACACATATCTCTCCCCTGTCAGCTCCTTCACACTGCTTTGTACGGCTGTGCACAGCCATACAAAGCATAGCCATGCATAGCAGAGCCATACAAAGCAGTGTGCTTACAGTTGAAAGCACACACACAACATACTGTGAAACAGCACACAGTTAACCCTTTGATCGCCCCACATGTTAACCCCTTCCTGCCCAGTGCCATTAGTACAGTGTCAGTGCTTTTTATTAGCACTGATCACTGCATTGGTGTCACTGGGGATGTCAGTGACATCAAGTCAGTCCCCCCCCTCCCAGTGTCAGAATGCCTGCCGCAGTCCCGCAGTCCTGCTATAAGTCGCTGATCGCCACCAGTACTAGTGAAAAAAATGATTCCAGTATATATACCGCCATATTTAAAAGCTATAACTTTCAAGTAAACCAATGAATTCACAGGTATTGGGATTTTTTTTTTTTAGCAAAGACATGTAGCAGAAATGTATATATTTTTTATGACAAAATTTGATTTTTTAAATTTTTTTACTGGACATGTTTAATAGCAAAAAGTCAAAAATATTGGGTTTTTTTCTCAAAATTGTCAGTCTATTTTTGTTTATAGCGCAAAAAATAAAAAACGCACAGGTGATCAAATACCACCGAAAGAAAGCTCTATTTGTGGGGAAAAAAAGGCCGTAAATTTTATGTGGGTGCAGCGTTGCATGACAGTTAAAGGAACGCAAAAAATGACCTGGTCCAGAAGGAAGGGGGGGGGGAGGGGGGTAAATCCTCAGGAGGGCAAGTGGTTTGTAGTGCTCAGATACAGTTAGGTTTCACGTTGGTGGGCACTTTAGGTGTTAAGGCCAATCTCCGGGCAAAGTGAAAAGTTCTCGGCGTAGAAACCTATTGTATCCGGTAATTGGCGTCCTTCTATTTTAACCAGTAACTGGATAAATGTATGGGTGAGCAGGAAAACCTCTTCAATATCTGTGGCCAGTGTTACAGTAAATTGATATTTTATTGCAGAACGCCTCCTATTTCCTGGAGAACCAACCCCACAGAGTTCATACAGGTCACCTTTCATTTTGATTTCATTTGCAAGTACTGCGGATACATTAACACCACAATTGACTGCATCCCGGCATCCTCTGCTGATGTCTGGGGGACAAAGAGGTATCTTTCTTTGTACTGTATCGCCAGTGATATTTTCACTGGAAAATCAGCAATATCTCACCTTCCCCAGCCTGCTAAGCCAGCTCTGATAATATCTAACATTTCAGATGTTTTGACAGCTGTATCAAACAAGCTCCGCTCTCCCTCTCTCTCCTCGCCCTCTCCTCTTTTGTTTGCACAATCGATTTAAATGCTTTTCACTTTCTCATTTTCCCCTCCGCTATTCTCCCGCACACTTTCTTTTTCTTTTCTCCCTCTCCATTAAATCAGAACAGGCTTCATCAATAACTTATGGGCTGCGGGCCCCCAGAACTGAAGGTGAAATTAAAGGCAAAAGGATGAGATTGCTTCAATTAAATACCCAAAGAAGACGGCCGGATACTTTCTGTGTTTTCTGAAATGAAACATGTTTCTGTCGCCTTAATAAATATTACAAGCTGTATTTTATTTATTTTTTTTTATTCTTCCCTGTTCCGCTCATTGCAGGAGACAAATTCTCTGGAACGGTGTTTTTGAAGCTTATTAAATCTGAACTCTAGGCAGATAGAGAGAAACGCACTGTTCCGGCCAGCCATTCATTAAAAAACAAATGTATAGATTTTGAAACATAGGGGTGTGTGAATAAAATAAATTGCAGAGCTACTCATCCTGTGGAATTGCAGGTACATTTGTTCTGTGCGAATTGGCAAAAAAAAAAGGAAAAAAGAACAATATTAAGCTATTTTTTCCCTGGATCAAATGTTATTCTTCATACAGAATAGAATGAATTGGGAAAATACCTTATTCTGGCACTAGATGGTGCTGATGACCACAGTAAATACACAGGGCCATGGATAAGGGGGCACCACCAGTCCTCCTGAATGGGGCCCAGGCCAGCAGGGGGACCCAGGGAGCAGGGTGAATCATAGTTGGGCAGGGAGGGTGATCGACAGTTGAAATCTGGCTTCCTCTCCTCTCCCCCTGCCGGCTTTCAGCTGCTGCAGAGAGAGCCATACAGGGGATCAGTTCTGTTACTGGCCCCCCCTCGGACCAATCACCCTCAGGGTCGGTTCACACTAAATGCATTTCAGTTGCTTTTTTTCTGCATCCAAAACGCACAGAAAGTAGGTTATATGGTTTTCAATGTCATAGTTCACATCAGTGCTTGCAGTTCCAGTGCGTTCTGGTTGCAGAAAAAAAAAGTAGAACAGGCTGCATTTTCTGCATCAAAAAAACACTGGAATGCACCAAAAACACACTGAAATGCACATGTCCCTAATTAAAGAAAAAGAGAGGGAAAAAATGAAGTGAAATGTATACGTCAAAAACGCTTTATTTATTTCAGGTACTTATATAGTACTGTCAATTTACACAGCACTTTACATATATATTGTATATTCACATCAGTCCCTGACCCTCAAGGGGCGTACAATCTAAGGTCCCTAACTTACATTCATACATACACATACTAGGGACAATTTAGACAGGAACCAATGAACCTACCAGCATGTCTTTGGAGTGTGGGAGGAAACCAGAGGAAACCCACGCAGACACAGGGAGAACATGCAAGCTCCAGGCAGGTGGTGCCGTGGTTGGGATTCAAACCAACGACCCTAGTACTGCCAGGAAGAAGTGCTAACCACTAAGCCACTGTCCAATAAAAACAAACCAGCCCTTACTCTGCACCTTATGTTTCCCCCTGCTGCCTAGGCCCCCCTGTGTGCTTCCCCCTTACCCCCGCAGTGCTGCTGACTTCCCTCCTCTCCTATCTGTTGGCAGCTGCAAGCACACAATAGGATACTTCAGGATGGACAGTGGGGGAAGGTTCCGGTCTGGTAAATATGGCATATTTGCCAGCCCCCGCCCAATCTCTTTCCTGAATGAACACAATGGGTGATGGGTACCAATCGCTCACGGTGTTCATTCATAACTGAAGCATAGTAAATTGTGTTTATTTGGGAAGCCCTGTCAGGTTGGCTGTATGGGGCTCTGTGGTTTCTAACAGCAGCCCTGTAAATACGCATTTAGCTGATGTTCATAGTAAAAAGGCTTTTTTCTATGCGAATTCAGGAAAATAATGAGCTATTAGGAGATTTTCTCTTGCGGTCGAATTTTATTCTTTATACAGAATACAGTAAATCAAGAAAATACCTCATTATGGCCACTAGATGACAGATGATCAGATGATCATAGTAAATAAGTTTTCTTCTGTGTGAACTGGGGAAAAAAATTGTTATTAGGCTATTTTCTGTCCAGGTTGAGTTGTATTCTTCATACAAAATAGAGGGAATCAGGAAAATACCTCATTATGGACACCAGATGGAGCTGATGATCAATGGAAATACATATTTAGCTGATGATCATAGTAAATCTTTGTTCTGTGCAAATTGGGGAAAAATTAATGTATTTGGCTATTTCTGCTCCAGGTTGAATGCTGTTCTTCATACAGAATAGAACGAATCAGAAAAATACCTCATAATGGTCACTAGATGGAGCAGATGATCATAGTAAATAAGCTTTGTTCTGTGTGAATTGGTGGTGGTGGTGGAAACAAAGGTTATGAGGTGATTTTCTCTCCAGGTCGAGTTGTATATTACATAAAGAATAGATTGAATCAGGAAAATAACTCACTATGGCCACTAGATGGAGCTGATGATTATGGGAAATATGTATTCAGCCAACGATCATAGTAAATAAGCTGTGTTCCAAAAAAAAAAGCTCTGTTCTATGCAAATTCAGGAAAAAATGAAGGTTATTAGGCAATTTTCTCTTGGGGTAGAGTTTAATTCTTCATACAAAATATAGTAGATCAGGACAATACCTCATTATGGCCATTAGATGGAGCTGGTGATCATAATAAATACATATTTAGCTGATGATAATAGTAAATCAGCTTTCTTCTGTGTGAAAAAAAGACCGAAGGTTATTAGATTATTTTCTCTCCGGGTCAAATGTTATTTTTAATACAGAATACAGTGAATCAGGAAAATACCACATTATGGCTCCTAGGTGAAGCTGATGATCATAGTAAATAATCTTTGTTCTGTGAGAAATGGAGGGGGACGAAGGTTATTAGGCGATTTTCTTTCCAGGTTGAGTTGTATTCTTCATACAGAATAGAGGGAATCAGGAAAATACCTCATTATGGACACTAGATGGAGCTGATGAGCATAGGAAATATATATTTAGCTGATGATCATAGTAATTAATCTTTGTTCTGTGCAAATTGGGAAAACATTACTGTATTTTGCTATTTTTTCTCCAGGTTGAATGTTGTTCTTCATACAGAATAGAATGAATCAGGAAAATTCCTCTTAATGGTCACTAGATGGAGCAGATGATCATAGTAAATAAGCTTTGTCTTGTGCAAAATGGGGGGCAAAGGTTTTAGGACTTACTTTCCAGGTTGAGTCGTATTCTTCATACAGAATAGAGTGAATCAGGAAAATACCTCATTATGGACACTAGATGGAGCTGATAATGAGGAATACATATTTATCTGATGATCATAGTAAATAATCTTTGTTCTGTGCTAAATGGGGGGGCGAAAGTTATTATGCGATTTTCATTCCAAGTTGAGTTGTATTCTTCACGCAGAGTAGAGTGAATCAGGAAGATACCTCATTAGGGCCACTAGATGGAGCCGATGATTATGGAAAATATATATTTAGCTGATGATCATAGTAATTAATCTTTGTTCTCTGCAGATTGGGAAAACATTACTGTATTTGGCTATTTTTTTCTCCAGGTTGAATGTTGTTCTTCATATACTGTAAAATAGAATGAATCAGAAAAATACCTCATAATGGTCACTAGATGGAGCAGATGACCATGGTAAATACAACTAGATAAAGGGGCACCACTGTTCCTCCTGAATGATGATCATGGTAAATACGTATTTAAGCTATGATCATAGTAAATAAGCTGTGTTCTGTGTGAATTGGGGGGGGGGGGGTGGAAACAAAGGTTATTAGGCAATTTTCTCTCCAGGTTGAATTGTTGGTGATCATAGTAAATCCATATTTAGCTGATGATAACAGTAAATCAGCTTTCTTCTGTGTGAACTGGGGAAAAAACCCTGACGGTTATTAGGCTATTTTCTCTCCTGGTCAAATGTTATTTTTCATACAGAATACAGGGAATCAGGAAAATACCACATTATGGCTCCTAGTTGACGCTGATGATCATAGTAAATAAGCTTTGTTCTGTGAGAAATTGGGAGGGGGAATGAAGGTTATTAGGTGATTTTCTTTCCAGGTTGAGTTATATTCTTCGTACAGAATAGAGTGAATCAGGAAGATACCTCATTATGGCCACTAGATGGAGCTGATGACCATGGTAAATACACCTGGATAAGGGGCAACACTGTTCTTCCTAAATGATGATCATGGTAAATACATATTTAAGCTATGACCATAGTAAATAAGCTGTGTTCTGTGTGAATTGGGGAAAAATAAATGTTATTAGGCTATTTTCTCTCTGGGTCGAAAGTTGTTCTTCATACAGAACAGAACGAATCAGGGAATCCCTTATAATGGCCACCAGATGAAGCTGATGATCATAGTGAATAAGCTTTGTTCTGTGCGGACTGGGGGAAATAACAAAGGTTATTTGGTTCTTTTCTCCCTAGGTCGAATGTTATTCTTCACACAGAATAGAGTGAATCAGGAAAATTCCTCATTATGGCCACTAAATGGAGCTGATGATCATAATAATTAAGTATTTAGCTGATGATCATAATAAAGAAATTGGGAGGGGGGGGAAATGAAGGTTATTAGGTGATTTTCTTTCCAGGTTGAGTTGTATTCTTCCTACAGGATAGAGTGAATCAGGAAGATACCTCATTATGACCACTAGATGGAGCTGATGACCATGGTAAATACGCCTGGATAAGGGGCACCACTGTTCCTCCTGAATGATGATCATGGTAAATACGTATTTAAGCTATGATCATAGTAAAAAAGCTGTGTTCTGTGCGAACTTGGGGAAATAACAAAGGGTATTTGGTTCTTTTCTCCCTGGGTCGAATGTTATTCTTCACACAGAATAGAGTGAATCAGGAAAATTCCTCATTATGGCCACTAAATGGAGCTGTTGATCATAATAAATAAGTATTTAGCTGATGATCATAGCTTTGTTCTGTGTGAACTGGGGGAAATAACAGAGGTTATTTTCTCTCTGGGTTGAATGATACTTTTCATACAGAATCTGAACATCATATGAAGCAGAACTGGACAACCCCATTGTAGCCGCCATTCAGCTATAGCGCAGTGGGCAAGAGGTAAACTGGTAATCGCATGGCCATGCCGTGCTTGTACCCAAACTAAGTTTATATAATTTTTTTGTACAAATACAACTTTCTTTTGGTGGTATTTGATCACCACTGTTTTTTTTATTATATAAATGAAAAAAGTTTTGAAAAAAAAACATTTCTGGCTCTTTGCTATAAAACATATTCAATAAAAAATTAAAAAAAAAATCAAATTTCTTCATTATTTTAGGCCAAAATAAATCTGGTAAAAAGAAGATCCCAATAAGTGCATATTGATTGGTTTGTGTGAAAGTTATAGCGCCTATAAACTAGTATTGGCGGTGATTAGCGAGGTATAGTGGGACTGTGATAGTGTGGCGGGCAATCTGACACTGACACTGTGTGGGAACTGACTAAGTGACAATGACATCTCCAGTGACACTAATATAGTGATCAGTGATAATACTATACACTGTACTGATGACACTGGCTGGGGAGGGGTTAACATCTCAGGGTAATCAAGGGGTGAGGTGTGTGTCTAAGAAGTGTTAAAGTGGTTGTAAAGGCTCAAGGTTTCATATATTCTATGCATGAAGGTAAAAAACCTTCTGTGTGCAGTGTCCCCCTCAGCCCCCTCAATACCTTACCTGTGCCTCATACTTACCTCATTGCTATCCAGCAATGTGCATGACAGCCTCAGCTGTCCTGGTCTCTGCCTCCTCATTGGTTGAGACAGCAAGCGGGAGCCATTGGCAGCCAGTCAGCCAATGAGGAGAGAGAGGGGGCAGGGCCAAGCCACTGTTCTGTGTGTGAATGGACACATGGAGCAACGGGTGGCCCCATAGCAAGCTGCTTGCTGTAGGGGCACCCAACAGGAGGAAAGGGACAGGAGAGCCTGCAGGGGACCCAAGAAGAGGAAGATCATGGTCATCTGTGCAAAACCACTGCACACAGCAGGTAAGTATAGACATGTTTGTTATTTTCCAAAAATAAAAAAAAAATACCTTCAGAATCGCTGTACACCCCGGTCTCATCAAGCCTGACTTTGAAATCATGCGACTTACAGTGAAATCGCACAATTTCAAAGTTGGGGGACATGCTGATTTCAGGTACAATTTGCAAGCCATCTGACACAGATATCTATGCAAATCGCACCAAAAGTAGTGAATGTACTACTTTAGAAATCGGTGCGGCTCCGACCAAGTCAGGAATGCATCAATATGACTGCTGTAATTGCGGACAGTAGGGGGACAGTAGGGTGCGACTTGGCATGTGATTTGCATGCTATGTGACTTGCACATTGTACCCGATGTGACCTGGGTGTTAAGGTGTGTATACTGCTTTTTACAAAACAATCCGATTCTTCCTTCTCTCTGCTTTACAGGGAGAAGAAACAAATAGATCATTCCCTCTGTATAGAGCTCTGTGTTGTTTGTCAACATAGGGAGCTGGGCAGGGGCGGACTGACCATTTGGAAACTCGGGCACTGCCCGAAGGCCCGGGGTCAGTAAGGGGCCCCATGAGATGCCCCTGGTACCTTTTTCATAAGCTTTTTTGAGTTTGGGCAAGGACACATGGGCCCCATGAGTTGTCAGTCCACCCCTGGAGCTGGGTTGTGATTGGATACAGCTGTGAATCATTGGCCGGGACTTGCTGACAAAATCCTGCTGTGTCTAATCACCCAAAAGAGGTCAGCGATGTACAGGTACTGAAGTGGCTAAAAAAAAAAAAATAATGCAACCACCACATCTAAGAATTGGTAAGTTGCAATATAATAAATGTTTGCTTTGGGGTTTATCACTGCTTTAAAAATCAGTGTATCTCCTCCAGTCAAGTGACTTTGCCTAGATGAAGATCTTTGTTTTAATTCCTTTATTTAAAATGGCATAAAAACATACAAACCATTTTCATCATTCCGTGTCAAAAGAAATAAAAAAGCCTAGACTTTGCCTTGGCGATGATGATGTCATCGGTCTTCTGCAGCCTGGAGCAAGCCTTTTCTGAGTCTCCTCTCCCCCAGTGACCTTCATAGCATTGTAACCAGTTGGTGAGAGAAAGCAGCAGGGGATGATCTGTGTCAGATCTTTGTGAAGACATCCAAAAACTACAGAGGCACCAGTCTGCAAAGGAAAAAAGGTTTCAAATTTAGACATTCAGTTACTAATCTTTGTCTACTAATCAGATAAAAATGAACGACATATAACTGAACCATTTTTTTGCATATAAATTTACCTGTCTGCCCCAACTGTACGCATATATGTGGCCTCTCGGAGGGTGGGCCTTGATGTCAAGAGGCTGCATATGTGATTAGCAAAATGGAAACAAACGTGCGCATGCTCCCGACACAGTTGCTGGAGACTAACGTAAAGCTCCTGATCGCTACTTCCTATCGGGAGATGTGACTGTTGAGACAGCTAATCACGGCGGTCACATGATCATAAACCCCGCTCTGCATCAGAACCCCCGTGAAGGCCTGAGAGGCGCCGGCATTAAGGGGTTAATGATAGTGACAACCAGGGCTTTTTTTCAGCAAAAACAAGGGCTGCTGGGGTGTGCTGAAGGGTCTATTGGTGCTGGCTGCTGGGGGATCTATTGTTGTTGGAGGGGATCTATTTTTGTGTCAGGTCTATTGTTGCTGCTGGAGAATCTATAATTGCTGGGGTGAAGGGATCTTTTGTTGTTTGGGGTCAATTGTTGCTAGGAGGGATCTACTGTTGAGCTGTTGATGGAGAGGTCTATTGATGTTGGCTGCTGGGAGATCTGCTGTTGCTGCTGGGGGTCTTGTTGGAGTGGTATTTTGTTGAGGAGGGTCCAGTGTTGCTGTGGGAGTCTATTGTACCTGGGGGGAGATATATTGTTGCTGGGGGGGTCTGTTGTTTCTGGGGAGGTCTGTTGTTGCTGGTGGGAAACCTATTGTTTCAAGGGGAGAGGGGTCTTATGTTGCTGGGGGGCTTAATTGTTACTGGGAGGAGTCAATTGTTTGAGGGAGGGATCTACTGTTGAGGGAAAGGTCTATTGATGCTGGCTGCTGGGAGATCTCTTGTTGCTGCTGGGTGGTCTGTTTTTGTTGGGGTGGTATTTTGTTGAGGAGGGTCCATTGTTGCTGTGGGAGTCTATTGTACCTGGGGGGAAGATATACTGTTGCTGGGGGGTCTGTTGTTTCTGGGAAGGTCTGTTGTTACTGGTGGGAAACCTATTGTTCCTGGGGCAGAGGGGTCTCTTTTGCTGGGGTGGTATTTTGTTGAGGAGGTTCCATTGCTGCTTTGGGAGTCTATTGTACCGGGGGGGGGGAAATATTGTTGACGGCACACAGTTAACCATTTGATCACCGCAGCTGTTAACCCTCTCCTACCCAGTGCCATTAGTATAGTGTCAGCGCTTTTTAGTAGCACTGATCACTGTATTGGTGTCACTGGGGATGTCAGTGACACCTAGTCAGTTCCCCCCCCCCCCAGTGTCAGAATGCCTGCCACAGTCCTGCTATAAGTCGCTGATCGCCGCCATTACTAGTATTAAAAAAAAAAAAATTCCAGTATCTATACCGCCATCTATAGACGCATATGTAAACCAATTCATTTACACGTATTGGGTTTTTTTTTTAGCAAAGACATGTAGCAGAATACATTTTGCTCTAAATTTTTATTTGATATTTAACTTTTTTTTTACTGGACATGTTTAATAGCAAAATGTCATATTGTTTTTTTCTAAAAATTGTCAATCTTTTTTGTTTATAGCTCAAAAAATAGAAACCACACAGGCGATCAATTACCACTGAAAGAAAGTTCTATTTGTGGGAAAAAAGGACATAAATTTAATTTGCGTACAAAGTTGCATGATCGCACAATTGTCAGTTAAAGTAACCCAGCGCCATATTGCAAAAAATGGCCTGGTCAGTAAGGGGGGGGGGATCCTCTGGAGGGCAAGTGGTTATTTCTTCCTGGCATAGATTCAACAAGGTGTTGGAAACATTCCTCAGAGATTTTGGTCCATATTGTCATAGGTTACTGTTGCCTTTCTTTTATCTCAGACCCAGTCTGCCCATTCTTCCCTGACCTCTGACATCATTTTGGACCATTCTCTGGAAACCCTAGAGATGGTTGTGTGTGAAAATCCCAGTAGATCAGCAGTTTTTGAAATACTCTGACTAGCCCATCTGGCACCAACAACCATGCCACGTTCAAAGTCGCTTAAATCCCCTTTCTTCCAAATTCTGATGCTCGGTTTGAACTTAATGCATTGAGTTGATTGGCTGATTAACAATTTGTGTTGCCAAGCAATTAAACAGGTGTACCTAATAAAGTGGTCGGTGAGTGTGGAAGCCAAGATGGGAGGAGCCCTTACACCCATGCGGCATGACAGCCAAATACCCTACACCAACTTGGACGTAACTAGCCCATGTAGGCCCTGGACAAGGCACGAGGCTGGGAGGAGTAGACTTGCACCCGGGAAAGCCGGCTGCAGACCTTCTGTCCTTTATGGAGATGAGGTTTGGTCAGATCTCAAAAGACTTTTTAGACCAGGTCAAGAATAAGGCTCCATCCCTGGAGGTTCCCAGGAAAGGTGTACCTGTGGAGGAGGTGTCTACAGAAAGCCCAGTCAAATCATTGCGGGTGGAAGGAGAAACTATAAGAGGGAGATGGCTGCTAAAAGTGCTGCATATGCTTTCACATGTGATTGCTGCGGACTGTTTACTAAATGTGATCCACTATGTATTATTAAGGGACTCTGGGAATGTATGTCGATGTGATGTGACTGTTATGCCATTCTCTGAATTCCATCAGTACAGTGCAGCAATTTTACATGTGTGTGGACAATCCTTCCTTGGGATATAAAGGTCAATGGCAGGGAATGTCGTGTGGAGGCCTTTGGCATGGAGTGGGCACAATATGACGGAGGCTTTGGCCTCAGCAAGACTGGAATGCGTTACGACTTGTGCTCCTGGTGCAATTACTAGCCAATCACAGAGCCCCTCTTACAAGTACCTTTCTTGTATATTGTAATTTTCCATATATATTAGTAATCTGCATGGACAGTACATGGTACCACTTCTCTTGCAGTAAATCAAAGACGAATTCTCCTGCGCTCTAGGACTCAGACAGGTGGCGAATAGATGGAACCAGGCCTGGAGAAATCGTCCACCAATGCATAAAGGGCTGTGCGGCTCCAAAATTTTATGTGTGTGTGTGTGTGTGTATATATATATATATATATATATATGTGCTTGTGTCACTGTATGGTCACCTATCCATTAAGACATCTATTGACTAATAATTTATTGTTATTTTTATATTATATGCTATAAACTCATCCAGCATCAGGACAAGCTCTTTGGATGAATTGTCCATTTGATACATCGTTCACTAATGAATCATGTCATAATATTAACTATTTACTATTTATTATTTTTCATCATGTATTATCTATCATCATCATTTCCATTGCTGTTATCTCTCAGTTGATATATTGCATGCATACTAAGTGGTTTATGCAAAATGTGGTTTTATATATTATATATTTTATGTTTTTTTATATTATTTCTCTCTGATGGCATTACAAATAGCTATTGTCTGTTGATGATACCTTGGCCCCTCCTACTAACCTGAGATTGCCCATCCCAGAGGGGAGGGCCTATGTTCAGTCCAGGAATATATATAGGAGAGAGCACTCACAGTTCAGTTAGCTCTGATGAAGAAGGGACCCCCTTCGAAACGCGTCAGCTATACTGAACACCCATTCCCTTGATGGGACCTGATTTAACTCTCTGTTTGTGAGTATATTTTTTACAATTAATACATTTTGGTTACTGAGGTAATGCGCAAGGTTGGTGCGCTTCTCGTTTTCATTTCATACTACTTCTCTTGCACCTTGGAAGTGACTCTTGAAACTATTTTCTATATGCATTACTCAATTTCCTATGTCCCTTTGAAGCCAGAGCTCTTAATTACTGAAGCCAGTTTTTGCCGCAGTGCATGCCACTTTCTGATCACCCAATAAACTGTCTTCCCAGGTAGACAGTTCTAAGGGCTCCCGATGGAGACAACAAGTAGCCGTTTCAAAGCATATTGCATGGGCATAGACCATTGTTGTCATCATCAGGAAAACCCACCATGAAAAATTTCAATGCAGCCATAGCTGTAGTGTATGTAGATGGTAAGTGGCTGTAAAGAGGCTGCATGAGACTAGCAGCACTGCATCAAAAGATGAAGAAAAGGTGAAAATATGGTTTTATGAAGCACGTCAATGGCAAAGCAGATGATATTGACTGTTTTGGATCCCAGACAGTGGCAGCAGGTCAGGGACAGATGTGTCCTAATGAGACTCAGTAACTCATACATCCAAAGCAAATTAGAAATCTTCTTAATTCTAATGCAATCTCAATATCTTATATTATTATATCTTGATGATCTCCTGTATCTTTCCTCGTTTTATCGAAAGAAACAGTTTAACATTGTTCCACCATTCTGCTGGAGTAAGTTGACATTTTTTTTGCTTTACAAGGCTGTTCTTTATGTTGCTCCTGAAATATGTATAGGATACCATTACTTATCTTGTTTATTGGGTTGAGTTCTCTTCATTATAAGTGTCGGAGGGCAGACTTATTTATGGTAATTTCCCAGAATCTATTGCAGCCTGTTTAATTTAAATGCATACAGTGACACTTAGCCTTGACTATATGAAAGGGTTTTTCCTCTTGTAACCATGAGGCAGGCAATATATTTACAATAGGCTATTCATTTTATGATCATGTTTAGCTACATTTTGATTTATATCCAGGCACTAAACACGGATGCAAACAGCGGTCCATAGAGCCTTCCACGGCATGAAAAATACGTTTCATTTAAATAGTTTACAGGAAATGACAATAATAATGAAAAAACATGTTAAAGAGCAAAGACTGGGGCATCTCGTGTTAAAGGAGAAGTATTTGTTTAGAACAGGGATTGGTGGGATGAATTTGGCAAAACTAATTATGCCTCAACCTACTCTGTAAAATCAATCAATCAATAAACTCCTTCCCTACCACTCCTACCAAAAAGTCACACTTTCTCCCTAGAAAGTATACAATCCAACATATCCTTTTTGTGGTAAACCGTATAAAACCACATAAAGCCCAAAATTAAATTTTACAAATATAATCAATTTATACAATCAAAATAAATATTGTTCAACTTAAAATATGTGTCCAATTTAAATTCACTCCCAATTGTGTCCCAAAATCACATAAAATAAAATAAAATAAAACAGAATCCAAATGTGTCCAATATCCAAGTCCCAAATTTTCACTTCAATCCAGTTAAAAGGAAATTGATCCTAAATATTCCATGAAAACCTCAAAAAAAAGGAAAAGAAAAAATTCATAGTGTATTATCTTTTTAAATATATGTACTTCACTTTCTTTTAATGTGAGTTCTGATTACATTTGTTTCTATGATGTGAATTCTGCCTAAGAGCCTTTGTTTCTTTATGAGGATTTTGGAGGAGTACCCCTGAAATGAAGGATTGAAAGATATGGATTCCTTAGGATAGCCTATGCTTGAGAATAACTTCAAGAGGGTAATAGTACCTGGTATCACTTTTGGCTGGATTATAGAGTGTACTAGTACCTAGTATCACTATTCACAAGTGGTTGGAGTGGTCACGAGTGTTTCACGTTTTGGGTTTTATTTATTTATTTATTGATTTATGCATTGAAAGAATAAGTATATATTTATATAATACTTGCACAAGTTTTTTTTTTTTTTTCACTGTTTTAAGAGTGTTTTTGCACAGAGTGAAGTACATATATTTAAAAAGATAATGCACTATGAATTTTTTCTTTTCCTTTTTTTTGAGGTTTTCATGGAATATTTAGGATCAATTTCCTTTTAACTGGATTGAAGTGAAAATTTGGGACTTGGATATTGGACACATTTGGATTCTGTTTTATTTTATTTTTATTTTATGTGATTTTGGGACACAATTGGGAGTGTATTTAAATTGGACACATATTTTAAGTTGAACAATATTTATTTTGATTGTATAAATTGATTATATTTGTAGAATTAAATTTTGGGCTTTATGTGGGATTTATATGGTTTACCACAAAAAGGATACGTTGGATTACTCTGTAAAATAATTGCTAAGAGAATTCATTGAAAAAGTCGCTTACGAGTGACGGTCCATGCAATCGCCAAGGGTCGGATACGACTCAATGAATAGAGAGAGAGAGAGAGAGATTATGCCACAAAATGTATTCATTGTTAAAAACTCTTAATTTCACATTATTTAAAATTTTTTGCTTGGAAAAATTATGTGGCTAATGAGGGTCTGTTTGTGGACACATACATCGCTCAGGAATAGTTAACCACTTCATGTCCGGACACTTTTACCCCCTTCCTGTCCAGGCCAATTTTCAGCTTTCGTCGCTGTCACACTATGAATGACAATTGCGCGGTCATGCAACACTGCACCCATATGAATTTTTTACCATTTCTTTGAGACAGATAAAACTTTATTTTGGTGGTATTTATTCACCACTGGGATTTTTTTTTTTTCTATATAAATGAAAAAGTCCAAAAATTTAGAAAAAAAGTGTTTTTCCTATAATATTTTGCAAATAATTAACCTTTCTTCATAAATCTTGGCCAACATTTCAATTATGTTTTTAGTAAAAACAAAAATAACCCAAATTAGTTTATAACCAAAAATTATAATTTAAAAATTTTTTTTTACATTTTTATTTTATTTTCTTATATTATTATTTATGTTTTTTTTTTCTTTTAACATACTGTCACCCTAGCAGTACAGTGTCACCATATTGACACTGTACTACTTGTGGGGGGTGATGAAGATTTTTTATTTTTTTTTACACCGATTGCTTTTACACCCATAAAGGTTGTAAAAGCAATCATTTCTATTTCTCTCTGGCTGCATTCTTGCAGCCATTGAGAAATACTGTGTGAGCTGTGATTGGTCACAGCTTGCCACATGGTACAAGGCTGTTGTGAATAGCCTTGTACCATGTGATCTCTGTGATCATTCACAGATTTCACATGTAGTAAGCAATGATGTCAGGAAGTGACATCTTGTTTACTGCTGATCATGTGATTACTGATTGGCCAATCAGTGATCACATGATTGGGACCTCACACAGAGGTCCCGTACAGCGATCGGTGTTCCCAGGGAACACGCACAGGGCAAAATGGCGGCCGCCGTTTATGAACGCACTGCTCCCTTCCGGCCATTTATATACATGGGCTGGACGGGAAGTGGTTAAAAGGAGCCATATAAAGTCCATTGCACCCTTACAAACCACTTTGAGGCATAAGTTCACCTTTTGGAATAAAATAATAAATGCACATTGATTATTTTTGTCCAAAGGAGATTGATTTGCTTGCCGTACGGGATGTACGGTCAAGCAGGTATACTGACAGGAAGCTTCAATGAACTACCACAGCACCGTGGTAGTTCATAGAAATCTACACGCCCACGGTCGCTAAGGCTGTCAGGACTTGTAGGCCCTCATTCACAGAACACTATAAATGAGTGACGCGGCTGTGTGGGTGGAGCCACGCACGGCTGCACTGTTTTCAAATCTGACAGATAGTATGGGGAAACTCCTCCCTGTACTATCTGTCAGAAGGAGGGTGGGGCCAGTGGGTGCGACTGCAGCTATGGGAACATGTTATATGTTCCACCCTAAAACGGGTGGAACATGTACAGTATCCCTCAGAAGTGAGTACACACCTCACATTTTTGTAAAAAATGTTTCTATCTTTACATTGTAGTTGTAGCAAAGTGTCATTTCTTCAGTGTTGTCACATGAAAAGTAGTGAGTGTACAGCTTGTATAACATGGAAATTTGCTGTCTCCTCAAAATAACTCCACACACAGCGATTAATGTCTAAACCGCTGGCAACAAAAGTGAGTACACCCCTAAGTGAAAATGTCCAAATTGGGCCCAATTAGCCATTTTCCCTCCCTGGTGTCATGTGACTCGTTAGTGTTACAAGGTCTCAGATGCGAATAGGGAGCAGGTGTGTTAAATTTGGTGTTATCGCTCTCACTCTTTCATACTGGTCACTGGAAGTTCAACATGGTACCTCATGGTAAAGAACTCTCTGAGGATCTGAAAAAAATTTTTTTGCTCTTCATAATGATGGCCTAGGCCAGGGGTGGGCCTCTGTGGCCCTCCAGCTGTTGGTGAACTACAAGTCCCATCATGCTTCTGCCTTTGGGAATCATGCTTGTAACTGTCAGTTTTGCAATGCCTCATGGGACTTGTAGCTCTACAACAGCTGGAGGGCCACAGTTGCCCACCCCTGGCCTAGGCTATAAGAAGATTGCCAAGGCCCTGAAACTAAGCTGTAGCACGGTGGCCAAGACCATACAGCGGTTTAACAGGACAGCTTCCACTCAGAACAGGCCTCGCCATGGTCGACCAAAGAAGTTGAGTGCATGTGCTCAGCGTCCTATCCAGAGGTTGTCTTTGGGAAATAGATATATGAGTGCTGCCAGCATTGCTGCAGAGGTTGAAGGGGTGGGGGGGTCAGCCTGTCAGTGCTCAGACCATACGCCGCACACTACATCAAATTGGTCTGCATGGCTGTCGTCCCAGAAGGAAGCCTCTTCTAAAGATGATGCACAAGAAAGCCCGCAAACAGTTTGCTGAAGACAAACAGACTAAGGACATGGATTACTGGAACCATGTCATGTGGTCTGATGAGACCAAGATAAACTGATTTGGTTCAGATGGTGTCAAGCGTGTGTGGCGGCAACCAGGTGAGGAGTAAAAAGACAAGTGTGTCTTGCTTACAATCAAGCATGGTGGTGGGAGTGTCATGGTCTGGGGCTGCATGAGTACTGCCGGCACTGGGGAGCTACAGTTCAGTGAGGGAACCAAGAATACCAACCTGTACTGTGACATATTGAGGCAGAACATGGTACTGTCCTTCAGAGACCGGGCCGCAGGGCAGTATTCCAACATGATAACGACCCCAAACACACCTCCAAGACGACCACTGCCAGAAGCTGAGGGTAAAGGTGATGGACTGGCCAAGCATGTCTCCAGACCTAAACCCTATTGAGCCTCTGTGGGGCATCCTCAAGCAGAAGGTGGAGGAGAGCAAGGTCTCTAACATCCAACAGCTCCGTGATGTCTTCAAGGAGGAGTGGAAGAGGACTCCAGTGGCAACCTGTGAAGCTCTGGTGAACTCCATGGCCAGTGCTGGAAAATAATGGTGGCCACAAAATTTTGACACTTTTGGCCCAATTTGGACATTTTCACTTAGGGGTGTATTCGGCATTCAGCTTAGCATTCAAATGTTTTTGATTCAAAATTTGAATTTCGGAAGACTATTATATTCTTTCTTTTTATTCTATTCTGTTTTATTGTTTTTTTCTATTCTATTCTTTTCTGTTAAATTCTATTATTCTATTCTAATCTATTTGAATTAAAATGTATTCTATTCAAAATCTGAATTTCAGAAGACTATTATATTCTTTCTAATTTATTGTATTCTGTTGAATTCTACTCTCTCATTTTTTCTATTCTTTTCTAATCAATTCTATTCCAATTTATTCTATTCGACATTCGAATTTTGAAAGACAGTTACTGTATATGCGCTCTAATTTTTTCTATTCTATTCTGTTCTATTCTTTTCTAATCTAATTTATTATATTTGAAATGTTAATTTCGGAAGACAGTAATATTCGTCTCTATTCTATTTGATCTATTTTATTCTATTTGAATTTATTCTATCTGAAATTCAAATTTCGGAAGACGGATAAATTCTTTCTGTTTTATTCTATTCTATTGTTTTTTCTATTCTACTTTTCCATTCTTTTTTAATCTATTTTATATCGTGTTCAATTCTATTATTCTATTTTCTAGTCTATTCTATTATTTTCTTTTCTAATCTATTCTTTTCTTTTATGTTCTATTCTTTTCAAATTCGAATCAAATTCAATTCAAATCAGAATTTCGTCCGAATTTCATTATTTCAGATTTCGTTACTATTGTAATTTGGAAATTCAGATGCATCTGAATAACAAAATAAATCATCTGAATTACGATTCGGAATGAAACAAACCACACAAGTCTAGTAACCAAGGTTAAGGAGCCAAGTTGGTGCATAATGGCATGGCAAAGCAGTGCAGATAGTGGAACAAATAAGAGTTACAGGGGTCTTGGTGCCTTTTCAGCTCATCAAACATGAGGAGTACATTGGATTGCAGTATAGACAGCAAACTCAGAAACCTTTAGTTTCCTAGATTACTAGGTCAGGGATTTCCAGGAAGTGTACAAGTCTGGGATTTCACAATAACAGAGTATGATGTTCCTTGGGGGCAAAGAATATGATTAATTATGATTAATTTGTTGCCATGCGGAAAAATGCTACCTTCATAGGAATTGTAACAATGTAGGAGACAAGTGCTCTACTATGAGGCAAGTGGTGCAGGGCCTCAGATGAGTCTAGCATGCTGCCTCCAGCACCATAGCCAGGAATTATGCCCCACTGTTGGTGCCAGTGAGAGGAATAGTGTTTTGTATAAGTGCTTCAAGGGCTGGATAAAAGCTAATAAAAGGCCTCAGCCACTCTTGGGCAGGGGCGGACTGACCATTTGGAAACTTGGGCACTGCTCGAGGGCCGGGGTCAGTAGGGGGACCCATGAGATGCCCCTGGTACCTTTTTCATAGGCTTTTTTGAGTTTGGGCAAGGACACAGGGGCCCCATGATCCCCTATTGCCCAGGGGCCCCATGAGTTGTCAGTCCGCCCCTGCTCTTGGGGCCACAGTTTGGAGTCCACTGATGTAGACAAAAATGCCTTCATTTTAAATATCTTCTAATCAGCTCCTTAAAGTTTAATATATTTCTATATGTAAATTATATTAAAGTAAATTTGTCATGAGAGGCATACACCATAAAAGCTGTCATAGCTCTCCAGCAGGTACTTACGGTATAATACCTGCAAACGGCAGTGGAGTGGACGGATGAACTTCAACATCTGGAAGAAAAACTGAAACCTTGAGCAGGTAGACTTTGTTCCATCAATTCATGTTAAGGCTTCTGTTTTTCAGTTTGGTTAGACTAGAGTATGGAAAGGTCAGAACCTCTGGCTGGTTTGTATTGATGTCTAAGACACTATAAATTAGATGTAAACTAACTGGATGGCTTTAGTTTGTTGAAGCACTATGTATATGTAGCAGCTGGAGGAGTGCTGTGCAATGTGCTCCTGTGCCAC
Source organism: Staurois parvus (assembly GCF_062004578.1). Lineage (NCBI taxonomy): Eukaryota > Metazoa > Chordata > Amphibia > Anura > Ranidae > Staurois > Staurois parvus. Next base: position 13,238,877 of record NW_028318143.1, on the reverse strand, counting down.
TCTCCTTTCTTCCTTTTTCCTCCCACCTGCCACTGTGCTGTGTGGCTGCAGTGCAGACTCTGAGTTGCTGTGAAGTGTGTCCCCCTCCTCTTACTTTTGCACTGTATCAGAGTGGGTTGTGTGATCTGCCGCTTGCTTCTGCTCCCCCTCCCTACTGGCAAGCAGTGGCTCAGAGGTCTGAAGTGATGCTGAGTATCATGGGAAATGTAGTCTTAAAGGGAAACAATACAAGGGAATGGCTGAAGAACTACAACACCCAGGATTGCTTGCCACACAGGGGAGGAAAGCTAGAGAGACTTCCCGAGGCTCTGAGAAAAAAATTGAGGTCTTATGTGTGAAGTGCGGGGCTGGACTTGTTGCCTGTCAGGAGTGGTGAGTAGAAATACAAAGCTTGCTGCACACAACTAACACAATAGAGACTGCTCTTTACTTGGCAGACCATCAGTCATCCATTGCACACTCTTAAAGGGACAACTTCATGTGCACCACCTTACAGAAGAGCCCCACTGATAGCCAGCTAATACTGACAATTAGGTGCCAGATACTTTATAGCCACCTCCAGGGGTACCCCTTTGTAAGAAACACATACACCCAACCACTATCAGGGCTGTGTGCATATTGTGCACAGGAGGATGTCTATTTTTGGGTTGGTGAATACCAATACTTTAAACCTGTTGGCATCAGCTAAATAACGGTTTAGCATTACTACATTTCAGTTGATTGCTCTCTTATGCGTCAGTGTTTACACTGTCTAGTACAGCATCTTTAAATGTGTTCAATTGCCTATTTACTAATTCATGCATTGTTTACCTGGCTTGCCATAATACAAACATTTAATCTACCATCCAGGTACCTGTGGCCTATATTCTGTGCACTGTTATAGAGGGGTAGTGTTAGGAATGGACTGGCCAGCAATGGTGGGACTCACCTGCCTTTTGATCTGCAGTACCAGGGCTGGCCAGCGGGTGCTCCCAGCAATCAGAGACTCAACCTTTCAGCCAGCTAACACCTGGAACTGATGATACTGGTGTATTTAAGGGATGGCCAGACTTGCAGACTCTGCCTTGGTGTTGTGTTTGTCCTGGGCCCTGTATCTGTCCTGCATCCTGTTTCTGTTCCTTTGCTGACTTCTCCTGCTCTGATCCTGGCTTGTGACCCTGACCATCCCTCTGTCTGACCCTCTGTACTACGCTGCTTGCTACCTGTTCTGATCCCTGGCTTGTGACCCGGACCATCCCTCTGCTTGACCCTCTGTACTATGCTGCTTGCTACCTGCTGAACCTGGCCTGTGACCCCGACCATTCTCCGCTTGCTCCCCCTGTACCTACCTGCCCAATTGATATTGACCCGGCCTGCCTGACGACGCTTGCTTGTATATACTGTTATCTGTGGGTGGTTTGGTTGGGTTTGTTTGCACTGTATTATGTTTAGTATTGCACTGCGTTTATGTTTGTATTGTTAGTGTTAATAAATTATATTGTTTATAACATATCTGAGGTCTGCGTTTCCCTGCTTCAGTCACACACCTCTGGTCATACCTGGGAGCCCTGACATTACACCAAGGCCAATCCTGACCAGAAGTGGCTGCACAGGGAAGCCATCTTGGCTTGTTGATGGGAAGGATGGATCTTGAGGAGGTTGAGTATTTATATCTGCTAGTGTTTGATGACAGGGAGTATGCTTATCAAACTCTGAAGGAGTATCCCCGGGATGAACTGCTAGAATGTATACGGCTCGCTCATGTTCTAGTAGATCAGGGCACAGTGTTCTCTGAGGTGCAGCCATTGATTGAGGTTTGTGCAGAGTTGGTTTCATCTGGTTCCCCCGAATGCAGGGATGAATTTTTGCCACCATTTAGTGCAGACCAGGTAGAGTCCCTGGTGTGGTTATTAGAGGATGATGTGGGTTACTTTCTGGAGCGTTATTCCACATGTTCACCACAGACACTAAGAGATTGTATAAACGCAGTGCAGTCATTGACCAGACAGGCTTTGTGTAAGCTCAGCTTTGTTCAACCCCTACTGCAGACATGGACAGATTTGTTGCACCCAGCCTCAGTCAGCTTACAAAGACCCAGTCCTGCTTCTAACTCTTCTCCTGTATTCCCAACAGCTCCTCCAGTTACAGCCCAGTATACTTGGCTATCTACCGCATGTCAGTACCCTGTTCCCACTCGCTGCACCTATCCTGCATTTAACCCTGTAAAAAAGCCCTCTGTAGCAACTGCTCCCTCTCCTGTTCCATCCTCCAGTTCTTCTCTGTCTCCAGCTGCTCCATTCGTTTGCAGACCTGCGTTTACTTGCAGTGCTCCAGTAGTTAAAACCAGAAAAAAGCGAAAATTCTTTCCAACCAATACCATCCTGCCAGTATCCAAACCGGTGAGCCTGCCTTCCGTGGTTCAGACTGATGCCTGTACGCAGCCTGATGCCTCTCCTCGGCCTGAAGCCTCTACGCGGCCTAAAGCCTCTCCTCGGCCTGAAGCCTCTACTCGGCCTGATGCCTGTACTCGGCCTGATGCCTGTACTCGGCCTGATGCCTCTACTCGGCCTGAAGCCTCTACGCGGCCTGAAGCCTCTCCTCAGCCTGAAGCCTCTACGCGGCCTGAAGCCTCTACGCGGCCTGAAGCCTCTACTCGGCCTGATGCCTCTCTTCAGCCTGAAGCCTCTACTCGGCCTGAAGCCTCTACTCGGCCTGATGCCTCTACTCGGCCTGATGCCTCTACTCGGCCTGAAGCCTCTACTCGGCCTAATGCCTCTACCCAGCATGATGAACTGATCCAGCCTGACGATCCTATTAGGCCAGTTGACTCGATGCCCGCTGTTGATCCAGATGATCCAGTACCTGATCCGGTGCCCGCTGTCGTGCCAATTGACTCAGAGCCCGCTGTCATACCTGGTGACTCGGTGCCCACTGCCTTGCCAGATGACGCGGTGCCCGCTGGCAAGCCAAATGACCTGATGCCTGGTGACCTAGTGTCCGCTGTCATACCTGATGACCCGATGCCCGCTGTCGAGCCAGACAATCCGGTACCTGATGACCCGGTGCCCACTGTCGTGCCTGTTGACTCGGAGACCACTGCCTTGCCAGATGACGCGGTGCCCGCTGTCGAGCCAAATGACCTGATGCCTGGTGACCCGATGCCCGCTGTCCAGCCAGACGATTCAATGTCTGCCCCGGTGCCCGCGGTCATGCCAGTTGACTCGGAGCCCACTGCCTTGCCAGATGACGCGGTGCTCGCTGTCGAGCCAAATGACTTGATGCCTGGTGACCCGATGCCCGCTGTCCGGTCAGACGATCCAGTGTCTGACCCAGTGCCCGCGGTCATACCAGTTGACTCGGAGCCCACTGCCTTGCCAGATGACGCGGTGCCCGCTGTCGAGCCAAATGACCTGATGCCTGGTGACCCGATGCCCGCTGTCCAGCCAGACCATCCAATGTCTGACCCAGTGCCTGCGGTCATACCAGTTGACTCGGAGCCCACTGTCGTGCCTGGTGTCTCGGTGCCCGCCGCTCCGCCTGGGGGCCCGAGACCTGTTGCTCCGCTTGGGGGTCCAGCGCCCGCAGCTCCGCCTGGGGATCCGGCGCCCGCCGCCCCGCCTGGGGGCCCGAGACCTGTCGCTCCGCCTGAGGGCCCGAGACCTGTCGCTCCGCCTGGGGGTCCGGCACCTGCCACTCCGCTTGAGGGCCCGAGACCTGTCGCTCCTCCTGGGGGTCCGGCGCCCGCCGCTCCGCCTGAGGGCCCGAGACCTGTCGCTCCACCTGGGGGTCCGGCGCCCGCCGCTCCGCCTGAGGGCCCGAGACCTGTCGCTCCACCTGGGGGTCCGGCGCCCGCCGCTCCGCCTGAGGGCCCGAGACCTGTCGCTCCTCCTGGGGTCCGCCTGAGGGCCCGAGACCTGTCGCTCCACCTGGGGGTCCGGCGCCCGCCGCTCCGCCTGAGGGCCCGAGACCTGTCGCTCCACCTGGGGGTCCGGCGCCCGCCGCTCCGCCTGAGGGCCCGAGACCTGTCGCTCCACCTGGGGGTCCGGCGCCCGCCGCTCCGCCTGAGGGCCCGAGACCTGTCGCTCCATCTGGAGGTCCGGCGCCCGCCGCTCCGCCTGAGGGCCCGAGACCTGTCGCTCCGCCTGGGGGTCCGGCGCCCGCCGCTCCGCCTGGGGGCACGATGCCTGTCGCCCCGCCTGGGGGCCCGGTGCCTGTCGCCCCGCCTGGGGGCCCGGTGCCTGTCGCCCCGCCTGGGGGCCCGGTGCCTGTCGCCCCGCCTGGGGGCCCGGTGCCTGTCGCCCCGCCTGGGGGCCCGGTGCCCGCCGCTCCGCCTGAGGGCCCGAGACCTGTCGCTCCTCCTGGGGGTCCGGCGCCCGCCGCTCCGCCTGAGGGCCCGAGACCCGCCGCTCCGCCTGAGGGCCCGAAACCTGTCGCTCCATCTGGAGGTCCGGCGCCCGCCGCTCCGCCTGAGGGCCCGAGACCTGTTGCTCCGCCTGGGGGTCCGGCGCCCGCCGCTCCGCCTGGGGGCACGATGCCTGTCGCCCCGCCTGGGGGCACGATGCCGGTCGCCCCGCCTGGGGGCCCGGTGCCTGTCGCCCCGCCTGGGGGCCCGGTGCCTGCCGCTCCGCCCGGGGGCCCGGTGCCTGCCGCTCCGCCCGGGGGCCCGGTGCCTGCCGCTCCGCCCGGGGGCCCGCTGCCTGCTGCTTCGCCTGGTAATCCGATGTGCCTCTGCCCGGAGTCCTGCCCGATGTGCCTCTGCCCGGAGTCCTGCCCGATGTGCCTCTGCCCGGAGTCCTGCCCGATGTGCCTCTGCCCGGAGTCCTGCCCGATGTGCCTCTGCCCGGTGTGCCTCTGCCCGGAGTCCTGCCCGATGTGCCTCTGCCCGGAGTCCTGCCCGATGTGCCTCTGCTCGATGTGCCTCTGCCCGGAGTCCAGCCCGGTGTGCCGCTGCCCGGAGTCCTGCCCGGTGTGCCAGTCTTTGATATCCCGCCAGTTGCCAGACCCGGGCGGTGGAACATTTTGCCCAGCTAGGACTGTTTGGAGCGTCCTGAGGCCGCTCCTTGAGGGGGGGGTACTGTTAGGAATGGACTGGCCAGCAATGGTGGGACTCACCTGCCTTTTGATCTGCAGTACCAGGGCTGGCCAGCGGGTGCTCCCAGCAATCAGAGACTCAACCTTTCAGCCAGCTAACACCTGGAACTGATGATACTGGTGTATTTAAGGGATGGCCAGACTTGCAGACTCTGCCTTGGTGTTGTGTTTGTCCTGGGCCCTGTATCTGTCCTGCATCCTGTTTCTGTTCCTTTGCTGACTTCTCCTGCTCTGATCCTGGCTTGTGACCCTGACCATCCCTCTGTCTGACCCTCTGTACTACGCTGCTGGCTACCTGTTCTGATCCCTGGCTTGTGACCCGGACCATCCCTCTGCTTGACCCTCTGTACTATGCTGCTTGCTACCTGCTGAACCTGGCCTGTGACCCCGACCATTCTCCGCTTGCTCCCCCTGTACCTACCTGCCCAATTGATATTGACCCGGCCTGCCTGACGACGCTTGCTTGTATATACTGTTATCTGTGGGTGGTTTGGTTGGGTTTGTTTGCACTGTATTATGTTTAGTATTGCACTGCGTTTATGTTTGTATTGTTAGTGTTAATAAATTATATTGTTTATAACATATCTGAGGTCTGCGTTTCCCTGCTTCAGTCACACACCTCTGGTCATACCTGGGAGCCCTGACAGGTAGCATACAAATGGCTAAGCGTGAGCAGCCCTCAACCTACAACTAGTGGTGACAGAACAAAGAACCCATCATCTCAAGTGGCTCCTGCGAGGGGTAAGCACTACATATACAAAAAAATGTCCACATTTTTTACATCACATACAGTTGCAAGAAAAAGTATGTGAACCCTTTGGGATTACGTGGAGTTTTGCATGAATTGGGCATAAAATGTGCTCTGAACGTCATCTAAGTCACAACAATAGAAGAACACAGTCTGCTGAACATAATACTACACAAACATTAGATGTTGCCATGGTTTAATTGCACATAACATGTAAATATTCACAGTGCAGGGAGGAAAAAGTATGTGAACCTTTGGACTTAATAACTGGTTGACCCTCCTTTGGCAGCAATAACCTCAACCAAACGTTTCCTGTAGTTGCAGATCAGACCTGCACAATGATCTGGAGTAATTTTGGACCACTCCTCTTCACAAAACTGTTTCAGTGTAGCAATATTCTTGGGATGTCTGGTGTGAATCGCTCTCTTAAGGTCATGCCAAAGCATTTCAGTCGGGTTGAGGTCAGGACTCTGACTGGGCCACTCCAGAAGGTGTATTCTGTGCTGTTGCAGCCATTGTTTTGTTGAATTACTTGTATGCTTTGGGTCATTGTCCTGTTGCATCACCCATCCTCTGTGGAGCTTCAGTTGGCGGACAGATGGTCGTACGTTTTCCTGCAAAATGTCTTCATAAACTCTGGAATTCATTTTCCCATCAATGACAACAATCCATCCAGGCCCTGAGGCAGCAAAGCAGCCCCAAACCATGATGCTCCCTCCGCCATGTTTTACAGTGGGGATGAGGTTTTGATGTTGGTGTGCTGTGCCTTTTTTTCTCCACACATAGTGTTGTGTGTTCTTCCCAAACAACTCAATCTTGGTTTCATCTGTCCACAGTATATTTTGTCAGTAGTGCTGTGGAACATCCAGGTGCTCTTTTGCAAACTTCAAACATGCTGCAATATTCTTTTTGGACAGCAATGGCTTCCTCCGTGGTGTCCTCCCATGTACTCCATTCTTGTTTAATGTTTTCCTTATTGTAGATGTGTCAACAAAAATGTTAGCATGTGCCAGAGATTTCTGTAGGTCTTTAGCTGACACTCTGGGATTCTTCTTTACCTCATGCAGCATTCTGCGCTGTGCTCTTGCAGTCATTTTTACAGGACGACAATGCCTAGGGAGAGTAGCAACAGTGCTAAACTTTCTCCATTTGTAGACAGTCTGTCTTACCGTGGACACATGAACATCAAGGCTTTTGGAGATACTTTTGTAACCCTTTCCAGCTTCATGCAAGTCAACAATTCTTGATCGTAGGTCTTCTGAGAGCTCTTTTCTGCAAGGCATGGTTCACATCAGACAGTGCTTCTTGAAACCAGTAAACCCAAAACAGGTGTGTGTTTTTTAAGGGCAGGACAGCTGTCAGCAACACATCCAATATCATCACACTGATTGGAGTCAAGGTTGGCTCACTCCTGGCTCCAATTAGCTCTGGGGGAAGTCATTAAGCTAGGGCCTCACATACTTTTTCCTCCCTGCACTGTGAATGTTTACATGTTATGTGCAATTAAACCATGGCAACATCTAATGTTTGTGTAGTATTATGTTCAGCAGACTGTGTTCTTCTATTGTTGTGACTTAGATGACGTTCAGAGCACATTTTATGCCCAATTCATGCAAAACTCCACGTAATCCCAAGGGGTTCACATACTTTTTCTTGCAACTGTACAGTTCTTACTTTCTTTCATTGTTTTTTCTTCTCGGCTCTACTGATTTCCTCCAGCCTCTTTAAACCCCTTTCTTTCTACAGGCACTTGCTTTACCATCAGCTGCACACTATTACTCTGGACCTGATAGTGACAACCATAGGCCATGCCTGCATATTGTGTATCACACAGCCACTTGTAGCCACTTGTAGTCAGTGGCGTATTTACCATGAGGCAAACAATTCATAAAGCAATTTTCAGGGGGGCATAGCCACCCCCAAAAAGAAGGGACATATGTGGCAGGGATGGGGACCTAGTGAGGCTCTGCCTGTGCTCCGCCATGGAATCTGAGGAGACTGCACACTGCTGGAGTGTGTAAGCATAGTTCCTGCACAAGGAAGACAGTGGGCTTGGCTCTGGGGATGGTTGGCTGCTTTCCAGAGAGGTTAAGGTTAGTGCTTGAATAACTCTCTCTCTACAGGCGGGACGGGGGGGGGGTGGCTGGCGGAAGGTGGCGTTGGCGGGGGCCGGAGGGGGTTCTCGTGGTGCCCAATTTTAGGGTTGCCTAGGGCAATGCAAGAACTAAATACACCACTGCTTGTAGCCTCCACCAAGGGTTCATAGGATGGGCTAATAATGCAGGGACAATGGTGTCAACCCCATAATAGTAAATGCCTGAACAAGTACCTTTATTTCAAGATCACCTGGTATTCTTTTGATAAAAGCTGCAGATTTAAAAGAAAAATTTAATAATGGCTTTTGAAATTATCCACTTAAGGACCAGGCTTTTATAGGCGCTTTTGTGTTCACATGTAACAATCAGTTTTTTGTTGCTAGAAGATTACTTAGAACCCCCAAACATATTTTTTTTAAAGCAGAGGCCCTAGAGAATAAATTGGTGGTTTTTGCATTTTTTTTGTGTTACACAGTATTTGTGCAGCGGTTTTTCAAATGCAATTTTTTTGGGAAAAATACACATTTTTGATTTTTAATGCAAAACAACACAATACATAACCCAATTTTTTTTTTTTTTTTTGCAAAATATTAACCACTTCCAGTCCGGACACTTTTACCCCCTTCCTGTCCAGGCCAATTTTCAGCTTTCAGTGCTATCACACTTTGAATGACAATTGCGCGGTCATGCAACACTGTACCCATATGAATTTTTTTAGCATTTTTTTTGAGACAGATAAAGCTTTATTTTGGTGGTGTTTATTCACCACTGGGATTTTTATTTTTTTTTGCTATGTAAATTAAAAAGTACAAAAATTTTGAAAAAAAAGTGTTTTTCTTATAAAATTTTGCAAATAAATAGTATTTCATCATAAATCTTGGCCAAAATTTATTCCGTTATATTTTTAGTAAAAAAAAATAACCCAAATTAGTTTATAACCAAAATTATAATTTTTAAACATTTTTTTAATATAAATTTTTATTTATTTATTTTTTTACGTACTGTCACCCTAGCAGTACAGTGTCACCATGGTGACACAGTACTACTTGTGGGGGTTGATGAAGAATTTTTTTTTTTTTTTTACACTGATTGCTTTTACACCCATAAAGGATGTAAAAGCAATAATTTCTCCTTCTCTCTAGCTGCATTCTTGCAGCCATTGAGAAATACTGTGAAAGCTGTGATTGGTCACAGCTTGTCACATGGTACAAGGCTGTTGTGAATATCCTTGTACAATGTGACCTCTGTGATCATTCACAGATTTCACGAGTAGTAAGCAATGATGTCAGAAAGTGACATCTTGTTTACTGCTGTTTATGTGATCACTGATTGGACGATCAGTGATCACATGATCGGGACCTCGTACAGAGGTCTCGTCCAACGATCGGTGTTCCATTGTGTCCGGAGGACACAGCGGGCACTGGATCGCGGTGCTGCACGCTTCCAGGGAGCGCGCACAAGCAGGGTGTGGGGAGGCCGTTTATAAACGGCCACCCGACCCTGCACTGCCACCGTCCGGCCGTTTATATACAACAGCCGGATGGGAGGTGGTTAAAGATGATGTAAGTAAGCACATACCAAACATGTCACACTTTAAGATTTTGCACGCCTGTAAAACGGCAACATACAACGTAAATTTACTATCCGTAGATGATGCTTTAAAAGCCTTTACAGGTTACCACTTTAGATTTACAAAGAAGGTCTGGTGCTAGAATTACTGCCCATGATCTGAGGATCGTGGTGATACCTCACATGTGTGGGACGATCGCTTTTTGTGTGTGTGCGGGACTGATGCATGTGCTTGTCCTTGCACAAAAGCATGGGGGGGGGGGGGGTGAGGGAATATTCTCTCCTTTTTTTTTTTTTTTTTTACACTGTCACCTTGAAAAACTTTTTTTGGAATCACTTATATTGCTTTCACAGAGAGTGTAAATATCTCTTGTGACAGCAGTAGGCCTGTGACAGGTACTCTTTATGGAGGGATCTGGGGTAAATAAGACCCCAAATTCCTTCTCTGCCCTTAAAAGCACTCAATCACACCAAGATCGGTGTGATTGAATGCTTTTATTTTTTTTAAATGGTGTCAATTGTGTCCAAGTAAACTGTAAATGATGTCAGGTCATTACTTTTGGTTTACTATTTGATGGAGTTGAACAAAGCTGATCAGGTCTTTATTTGGTTCCGTGACTAGCCAGAGGCTGTGCCGACTTGTCGATCGGGACTACTGGTGGGATGGGAGATCCCATGATAGCGGCAGAAGGCTTTCCCTCCTGCTGCTTGTAAATATGTTCTCCCTGAAGTTGATGTGTTGAAAGCAGAAAAAATGGGCATCAGAGTTTGTTGTATGTGGGGCTGGGTAACCAAAAGCTCCTTCAATGGGCACATGAGCATCAGATCTGGATCATGGAGGAAGGTGGCCTGGTCTGATCAATCACATTCTCTTTTACATCATGTGGATGGTCAGGTGCATGTATGTCACTTACCTGGGGAAGAGATGGCACCGGGATGCAGTATGAGAAGAAGGCAAGATGGTGGAAGCAGTGTGATGCTTTGGTCAATGTTCTGCTGGGAAACCTTGGTCCTGCCATTCATGTAGATTTTACTTTGACATGTACCACCTACCTAAACATTGTTGCTAATCAAGTACACCCCTTCATAGAAACGCTATTCCCTAATGGCAGTTTCTTCTTTGATCAGGATTATGGGTCCTGTCACACTGCAAAAATGGGGTCTGAGGAACACAACAGCGAGTTTGAGGTGTTGATCTGGCCTCCAAATTCTCCAGCTCTCAGTCCAATTGAGCATCTGTGGGATGACCTGAAAAAATCAAGTCTAATAAATGGAGGACCCACCTCATAACTTTCAGGACTTAAAGGATCTGATACTGATGGCTTGGTGCCAGATACGGCAGCATACCTTAAGAGGTCTACTGCAGTCCATGCCGCAATTGCTCAGGGCTAATTTGGTGACAAAAGGGGGACCTACTCAATATTAGGTAGGTGATTATAAAGTTATGGCTGATCAGTGTATGTGCATTAAACATATTTTATGCATATTAATTCCTTTTAAAATCCTCCCTTGTGTAGATATCCAAAAGCCCTGAGATTGCTGGTGGGCACCATCTTGGATGTGATGTCAGCAATCTCATAGCTGTTACTCAAATCACTCTATAGCAGGGGTGTTCTTTTGACTTTCTGGGGCCACATTGGAAGAAGAGGAGTTGTCTTTGGCCACACATAAAATACAATAACAATAAAGATTGCTTATGAGCAGAAGAAGACAGGCAGATCACAAGTTATTGATCACTGATATAGTTACATAGTTAGTCTGGCTGAAAAAAGATAAAAGTCCATCCAGTTCTACCATAAAAGTTATAATTCTATACCCACAGTTGATCCAAAGGAAGGCAAAAAAAACCAGCAAAGCATGATCCAATTTTCTCCTGCAGGGGCAAAAATCCCTTCCTGATCCTCCGAGAGGCCATCGGATATTCCCTGGATCAACTTTACCTATAAATGTTAGTATCCAGTTATATTCTGTGTATCTAGGAAAGAATCCAGGCCTTTTTTAAAGCAATCCACTGAGCTGGCCAGAACCAACTCTTGAGGGAGTCTATTCCACATTTTCACAGCTCTCACTGTGAAGAAACCTTTCTGTGTTAGGAGATGAAATTTCTTTTCCACCAGATATAGAGTGTCCCCTTGTCCTCTGTGATGACCTCAGGGTGAATAGCTCTACACCGAGTTCACTATATGAACCACTGATAATGTACCTATCCAAGTAATAAAACATATTTTTTTTTTGTAATATTTTTAATTATAAAAGTAAAAGAGGGCAATACAAAACTAGTGCAATATTTGACACTGTTTTTGATAAACTAACGCATCACCATCTGGTTCCATGGATGTAGTAGCAATGAATTCTTAAGGTGCTTATCAGACATTTTGGATCTAACTTTGCTCTTCGTGCTCTTCTTGCTCTTGCATTTTATCCTTGAAAATTAGTTGCTCACATGAGTGCTGCTGAAAACTGATGAAATGAATGAGGCGTGATTGTGAAGAGTGGGAGAAGATACAACATATAAAAGTCTTGTAGAGAGACACAAATATTTAATCACCGCATGTGTTTGTGAAGTGTAAATGCATTTTTACAAACAAATTCTAAAAAAAAACATTGGTTGGACAGCCCTGCTCTATAGTGTTCACCTTCATTCTTCCCCCAGCAGGAGTTGGAGAGGAGAAGGAGCTGGGCCAGCACAGAGCTGATTAGACACTCCCAGAAGAGGCTGTAACATGTAAGGAGGTGGGGTCTATACAAGGGAATTTACTCTTTCTGTAGTAGTCACATTTTATAGTACATTTAGAGGTGCATTGCTAGTCAATAAAAATATTTAATGGAAAGGAAAAATATTGCAAGTAAACATTTAAAGTACTTGATTGTACCTGCAGTTCTTTAAAGAAGAAGTGCAGGAATAGAAGAAAAAAAAAAAACTTTCATACCCATCTCTATGGCTGCAACATTGGTATGCTCCTGCAGCTGTCCCCCTTTAGCTCTAAGAATGAGAACTGAGTGATCAGCTGACCAATGATTTCTCAGTTCTTGGTCCACTCTGAACAGAGAGTGGTGACTATCAGTCACTTCTCTCTGCTCTGGCTATTCAGTGGTGGGAGTGTCTGGCTCAGACTCTCAGGGGAGTGCTGAGAGGCTGACCCAGCTGCCAATCAGGCATCTGGGTGGATCCCGACATGACTGTCAGAATTCCTGCAAAGCCTGGAGCAGCTCTGTGACGTCAGCTGACAGCTGAATTTAGTTTTCTGTTGGCTGATTCTGGGTCACTGGAGAGCACAAATAATTGCACTCCTGTGACCCACAATAGAAATATGTTTAAAAAAGCTTTGGCTATAGTTCTCTGTTAAGATGGTGACAAAGTCTCTTTTAAAAATTTTAAATATAACTTTATAACCTTTTAGTAAGTGGTTTTTTTTCACTGTACCAGCAGATGGCGCTTGCTGACCCTCCATCTACTCAATGCATCTTCTAAATTCAGCTCCAGATATTCATTCCAGTAATCTGGATGCATAAACTAAATCTAAAAGTGCAAAAACACTTTATCTTTCACAATAAATGTCCAGTTCACCCAAAACTGATATCTCTGCTTTGGTTAGCTGCTTTTGGGTTGAATCAACGGCTGTTTTTTCTGTATCTCCATGCACCTGAGTTAGCTTCTCCAGCCTGCCACAGTCAGGAGGTTTCTTTCTGATGAATATTGCAGTTATGTTACACTACTGAGAATACAGCAGACACAGTGATAGAAAGAGGCCAGATATCAGAATTGTCTGAAAGAATAGAAAATGTTCTGCAAAGTTTTGAACATGTAGCGGGAAATGATTTCTGTTCCCAAAAATCAAAAATGAACGGATTTTCTGTACTATGGTTAGAAACTATCAGTTGCCCACAATGCAGACCTAGACAGGAGCTAAAGGGCAGCTGGGGTAGGTATGGTACAGTATAAACCAGATTCCACTAAAATAATAGAAGTAATATACTCAATAGCAATAAAGTAGTAAAAAATATTCTCGATAAATATAATCAATAATATACTAAAATAATGCAGCCTTGGCCAAAGGATCCTTAAAGTGAACCCTCACCTTGTAAAACAACCCTTTCAGTTTAAAAAAGAATTGGAAGGCAAAACATTTGTTTGTGTGTGTGTGTGTGTGTGTATATGTGTATGTATATATATATGTGTGTGTGTGTGTGTGTGTATGTATATATATATATATATATATATATATATACATTTTTATTTTTTTTATTTTTTTTTGAGTACACCCCAACAGATTTGTCTATGGGACACACTATACTACACTACAAAATATTCGCACTAATGCCCATTGATTGCAAATTAGATTTGTTAATTTGCACACACAAGAGAGTATTTTTCCTTACAAATTCGTTCAAGACCATGTTGCAAAAATGAATACACCCAAATGTAAGTCTTAGGAGCAAAGCTACATTTTAAACAACAAAATCCCAATTAACAAGAATTCAACTACAGGTGAGTCTAATTATTCATTAAACAGGTGTCCAGCAGACAGTTGATTATAAAAGGGCGTTACTTAACAAAGAAAACCCCTCCCCATTTCATTCTGTCAGCAATGGCATCATGGAAGAGAAATGTCATAAGGCCTGAGAAAGAAAATAATTTCTTTACACAAGAGTGGTAAAGGCTACAAGAAGATCACCAAAGCTTTACTTATCAGTCAGAATACTGCAGCAAAAGTGCTGAAAAAATTTAACAAAGATGGAACTGCAACCAACTCACAGAGATGTCCAGGCCATCTATGGAAGTTAGCACCTCGACAGGAGCGTCTTCTGATGAGAAGGGTTGAAGAAAATCGCCATGCGAGTTCACTGCATTTAGCTAAAGAGGTTGAAAGCCAAACTGGGGTGATTGTTTCCCGTGACACAATACGGCGTACACTGCAGAGGAATGGCATGCATGGGCGTCGTCCACGAAGGAAGGCTCTCCTAAAGCCCATGCACAAAAAAGCCCGTCTAAAATTTACCGGGGCCCATGCTGAAAAAAAAGATTCCTACTGGGTTTTTGGAACTGATTGCTTCAAAACTGTATTTTATCACAAAGGTGAGGAGTACAAAGAAAAATGCATGGTGCCTACAGTGAAACATGGTGGTGTCAGTGTCCTTCTGTGGGGCTGCATGTGTGCTGCTGGTGTCGGGGAGCTGCATTTCATTGATGTTATGAATTCCCAGATGTACTGCTCTATATTGAAAGAGAAGATGCTACCATCACTCCATGCCCTTGGTTGTCGTGCACTTTCAACATAACAATGGTCCAAAACACACATCTAAGGCCACTGTTGCCTTTTTGAAGCAGGACAGGGTGAAAGTGATTCAGTGGCCAGGTAGGTCTCTTGATCTGAACTCAATCCAACACCTATGGAAAATTCCGAAGAGACAAGTTGAGCATCACTCTCCATCCAGCATCCAGGCTCTAAAAGAGGTCGTTCTTGAAGATTGGAAAAAGATTGATGTTGCAATATGTCACCAACATGTTCATTCCATGTGTAGAACACTTGGTGCTGTCCTTACAAATCATGGAGGTCATTGAAAATACTAGATGGAGTAGTTTTTTTTTGTGGGGTGTATTTGTTTTTGCATCAACTAATTTGAGTAAAACTGAAGATTTTGTAATCTAAGTTATATTATTATATATGTGCGTGTGTGTGTATGTGTATATAAATGTATGTATGTAGTATATTGCATTCATAAAGTATTCAGACCCCCTTCACATTTTTCCAATTTTGGTATGTTTAAGCCTGATATTACAGTTGTTTAAATTTTTTTTCTTATTAATCTACACGCAGTACCCCATAACGACAAATTGAAATCAGAATTTTAGAATTGTCTGTGAATTTATTAAGAATAAAAAAACTGAAACATCATATTGTGATAGGTAGTCAGATCCTCTACTACAACACTTTGACTTTTAGGGTTGTTCACACCTAAATCACACAGGTCCTCATTTCTGTGTGATTCACTGCTGGATTGCACGAAAATTAGTAAATTCACTGCATGGGCCCCTAAAGTGATCCTTACTGGCCTATGTAGCTACAGGTACTGTGGAGCTAATCATCTTCAAAATTCTCTTGTAACCAAATACGCAAGAAAAGGGAGCAGATTGAGCTGAGCAGGTAAGGGAATAACGTCGGTACTTCTCCTTTGCACTTTGTGGATTAATTGCTCCACAGGTAGCTCAGCTCCCTCTGCTCCCCTCTCTCAGATCTCCTGTTCTTTGTTTACATTAGCGATTGGGAGCTGATAGGCCTGCTAGTTGTTTGTGATCCTTTTTTAAAGTGGAGCTGTCAATAATTATGTTAGACAGAATAAAAGGTTAGCTGCTTAGCAGACCCCATGGGTTGGATGTACTAGCCTTTTCCAAACTCTCCTGCTGCCATAATTCACCATCAAAGCCTTAAGGACTACCTGGGATTTCCACTTATGAGGTCTGTGTTGAAGTGTTGTCTCCTCACAAATCAGCATTTGGTGCCAAATTGACCAATAGCATGGCTCAAACATTGTTACATTCGGTGGGGAGGAGACTGCTGTGTCCTGTGCCAGTTTAAACTTTTTGAAGGTTGAAACGTGCATAGGAAATTTTTCTGTCTGTGGCCCCACCCCAATCTGAAGCCTAATATACAGGTGTTCCTGTAGATGATGTACAGTCAGCAGTGAGCCCCCACCCCCTCTCTACCATCTCCCCCTCTCTACCACCCTCCTCTCGAAGCTGACTGTTCTTTTACTATTATGATGAACAATCGGCACGGTCCTGGCAGGTAATTCAGCACCGCAGGACTTTGTGTTCTATCTGCAGGTTCCCTAAATGTTTACAAGCAGTCACAGATGGATCACAAAGCCACTCAGCACTGAAAAATCTTTGATTACTAATAAAGAACAGGCAGTGTGTAGTGCCCCTCAAGTTTAACTAGGGGGAGCTAGACAGGTTTTTAGTCAGAGGCTAAGTAGCAGCCTGGGATGAGTCAGTCTGGGAATGAGGTAGTGAGGCTACCTCAGAACAGGCTAGGGAGGTTCTGAGGGTCAGAGCTTCTAGATGGGAGGAGAGGAAGAAGCTCAGATCTATGTATACAAGGAACATTGGCCAATCCCCTGGCAGGAGGCTGGGCATGGTGACCAAGGCGAACCCTTCAGTATTGCAGAGCCTGGGAGGAGTTGGTCAATGTCAGGTGGAGGATGGAGTATGAAGGCTGGAGCATGGAGCCTGGGAGAGGGGCCTACCTGCAGGCAGGATCTGGAGAGGAGGATCTCTCAGCCTCACTATCCTCTGGTAGAGGACTACCCATGGAGCATGGAAGGAACCAGCCAAGCGTAAGGCCTGAAGGCAGCCACCAATCCTTCAAGCTCACAGGCAAGGACTGAGTGACTAATCCTACGCTCCCTGAGCCAGATAAGGGGAAATCGCAGTAAAGTGGGAAACCCAATTAGCTCCTCATCTGAGACTGCTTTGCTAAAGTAGCAGCGTCTGGGTTCCCTTGCCCAGGGATTCTCTCAGGCAGCTGAGTGAAAAGGAAGATTCAACTTGGGTCTGAGAGGTACACCAGAAGGGCTCTTCAAAGGAGACTTTCATTCTTTTTGTCCACATCTATAGTTGCTAAAGAGTTTGTCCTCACATTTTTACAGTTCCTTGGGCATCCCATACACCCTTCAACCCAATTCAAATTCAATACCCCTTAATAAAACTACAAAAAACAAGCTCAATGCCTGTTTACTGTCTCCAATGTGCAAGTGTGGAAGAAAATACATGTTGCTTGCCTATGCAGAACTATAGGGGGACCCAAAAACTCAGTGACTCCTAAGAGGGTAGTGCTACAAGTGCTTTTGGGGTCAGTACAGTGTATGACACAGACCTGCAATGCTGATCATTTATTCATAAAACTGAAAAAATTACTAAATGCTGCTGGGCTGTGATATCTATCAGCTAAAGCTGTGTGTTTAGAAGGCAGCCATAGATAGATCACACAGCACTGCAGGCTTTGTGATATTTTGCGCATGGCAGTACTGGTCACCAGAGCACCCCCTGATGCCAGAGAATAGCGCTGTCTCTCACAAGTCTGTTTTCTTGCTATCAGTATTGTTGGACAGCCAGGGGCAAGTTGACTGACCATGCTGCTTTGCATTGGCAGGGTGGATTTAAATTGGACCATATACTACATGAACTTGGCCCCCTGAAGGGTTAAATAAAAGGTTAAGAAGTTTAGTCATACTTCTTTAAAGAGTTATATAAACCCAACATTTCATAATCCTGATATATGCTTGTTTTTACCATGAACTTGTTTGAAATATGATCCAATTCTCTTTGCATTGCTTCCTTTGTGTGAAATGTCTGATGATCCTGCCAGTCCCTCTGCTTTCCTATTAAAAACTGACTACATTAGGCATGAAAGCACAGCATGGTCCGTCTTTTGCTGTGCTAGGAACTCAGCTTGCTCTCCTCCAATGATCAAACTTGTACTGACATGCCCCCCCCAATTGCACAGCATTTCAGTGGGAAGACCAGTGTCCTGTTGTTTCTCCACCCTCAGCTCTCTATGCAGCTGAGAACAGAGGGTGTTATCACTTATAAAAAAGGGAAAATGTATTTATAATGTTTTTATATCTTTACACATGTTTTGCCTTTCATTTGAATGGGTTGTTTTTCAAGGTGAGGGTATACTGTACATATACTTTAAGACTCATCAGCCATCTGCAAATCCATTATATTTTGCTTGTAATTGAAATTCAAAAGTTGGAACATATTTTAAATGGTGTGCAGCTTTTGCTTGGGCTTCAGTCTAGCTGTTCAGAGAAGATGTAAAGCTATTGAACTTTTTTCCCACATAGCTCCTGCACATGGCTGGTTTTCAACAAAAAAAGTACTGGGGTGTTGTTTGATCTAAAACAATTTGCTGCTGAAATTTTGCAACCGCTGCGTATATTAGAAAGGTCAGTAGAACAGCATAGGGCACTTACCCGTGCCGTACAGCAAACACGGGCTGGGCTATTCTGCCAGCGACCCGCAGTAATGAAATGTTTGCTTGAATGGCTTATTTCAATGTTCACTTGCCTTCCCGAAGGTTGCCCTCTCTCAAGCTGTGTTCAGAATCCTGATCCCAAAACTTACTGTTCATATGCAGGGATATTGTCTGTGTGTGCTGAGCCGTCAACCTGCATTTATCAACTCTGGCTTTGCAAGAATTATTTTTTCACTGTCATCTTGTCTTTCCTAACCTGATTATTAAAGTTGTAGTAAAAAATGCCTTAAAGTGTGGTTTTCAGCCATTTTATTTTGTTTGGGATTATGGAGGGAAAACTGGAATGTCTATCAGGTTTTCATGGCTATCTTTCTCCTTGTTGGGGATGTTTCCCCTGGGTGGGCTCCACAACAGACAGAATTAAAAGCACATTTTAAATAGCATGGGGAAGGGTTAGGACTAATTGTGGGTTTTATATTGCTCTCTATGTTTCATTTCTATACCAGTGACCACACAAGAAAAACGAAGGGAATCTCCCCAAACTAAATTTAAACAACAATTGTTTAAAAATTTAATAAAAAAAAAAGACAAAAGTTTAAAAAAGGTTCTAATCTTTCCCTGTTGTGTTTGTTGTCTGTGTCTCTATTGGAAAGATACAGCTCACTTCCCAGCTCAGTGACCACACAGGAAGTGAGGGGGAATCTCATCAGTGGGGGCATAGAATTAACCTGAAAGAGGTTCTAACCTTCCCTTTACTCATCTAACGTAAAAATAATAAACAAAAACATATGAGGTGTGTCCAGAAAGTAATGAGAATGATATCTTAATTCTTTTAATGAACATTTTACAATTGAACATTGCCTCCTTCAAAGTATGTACCTTGTGAGTGTACACAATGCTCCCAGCAATTTTTCCATTCTTTATAGCATACCTGGAAGTATTCAAATGGGATGGCGTTCAGAGCCTGCAAAGTGGCTCTTTGGATGCTATACACACTACTAAAATGGTGTCCTTTGAAACCCTTCTCCGTCTTTGGGAACATGAAAAAGTTGCAAGGAGCCAAGTCAGGGCTGTAGGGTGGATGGGGAAGCACCGTGATTTGTTTTTCAGCCAAAAATGCTCTGACAGCCAAAGCACTGTAACTCGGTTTTGATGAAGAATCCAAGTTGAGCTGATCTCAGGACGCACTCGAAAAACTCTGTCTCAAGCGACCAAGAACTTCCAGGTAAAATCTTAGATTCACCGTTTGACCATAGTTACATAGAGTAGTTAGTTTGGCTAAAAAAGGACAAAAGTCCATCCAGTTTAACCATAAATAAAAAGGTATAATCCTACACCCACAGTTGATCCAGAGGAAGGCAAAAAAACCCAGCAAAGAATGATCAAATTTGCTCCTACAGGGGAAAAAAATTATTCCTGATCCCCAGAGGGGCAATCGGATATTCCCTGGATCAGCCTTACTTATAAATGTTAGTATCCAGTTATATTCTGTGTATCTTGGAAAGAATTCAGGACTTTTTTAATGCAATCCACTGAGCTGGCCAGAACCAACTCTTGAGGGAGTCTATTCCACATTTTCACAGCCCTTACTGTGAAGAAACCTTTCTGTATTTGGAGATTAAATCTCTTTTCCTTCAGACGTAAAGAGTGCCCCCTTGTCCTCTGTGATGACCTCAGGGTGAATAGCTCTACACCGAGTTCACTATATGAACCACTGATGTATTATACATGTTGATCATATCTCCCCTTAATCTCCTCTTCTCAAGAGAGAATAAATTCAGTTCCTCTAATCTTTCCTCACAGCTGAGCTCCTCCATGCCTCTTATCAGTTTGGTTGCCCTTCTCTGCACTTTCTTCAGTTCTCAATGTTCTTTTTGTGAATTGGTGCCTAAAACTGAACTGCATATTCTAGATGAGGCATTACTAATGATTTGTACCGGGGTAATATGATATCTCTCTCTCTGGAGTCTATACCTCTTATAATACAAGAGAGGATTTTGCTCGCTTTAGAAGCCGCAGCTTGGCATTGCATGCCATTATTAAGCTTGTGATCTACCAGAACTCCCAGATCCTTCTCCACCATTGATTCCCCCAGTTGTACTCCCTCTAGTATGTATGATGCATACATATTCTTAGCTCCCAAGTGCAGATCCTTACATTTATCATCATTAAATCTCATTTGCCATATAGTTGCTCAATTACACAGTGCATTGAGGTCGGCTTGTAAATTGGAGACATCCTGTAAGAACATTATTCAACTGCACAGCTTGGTGTCATCTGCAAAGACTGAAATGGTATTTATAATCCCAGACCCTATATCATTTATAAGTATATTAAAAAGTAAGGGTCCCAACACTGAATCTTGGGGTACACCACTGACAACCCTAGACCATTTAGAGTATGAATCATTGACCACTACTCTCTGAATACAATCGTTTAGCCAGTTTTCTATCCAATTACATATGGATTTGTCCAAGCCTGTAGACTTTACTTTACACATAAGACCAGTAGGTACAAATTCCTTCTGGACAACTCCATGTGAATAAAAAAAAAATTACCATTGATTTGACTTTTGATTTGTTCATTCAAGCTTTCTTGCGGTGAGGTGACTTGGGTGTGTGCTATTCGGAACTTTGATTCTTCGTTTCGGGATTGTACTCAATCACACTGAACTCATTTCTCATTATCACTCAATGCAAAAAATGCAGGCTTTCTTTCCAAACTGGCCAACAGATCTTCGCAAACATTCTTTGGAGCAATTCTTGCATAAGCTTTTCTCGTGTTCAAATCCTAGATCACGATTTCATGAACAATTGACTTGATAAGTCCCTTTTCCTCATCAGTCATTCTGATAGGCACCCTGATTATTGTTCGCCTTCAACATCTTCTTGTCCTTCCTTGAAGGCCTTGCGCCATTGGTACACTTGTGCATATAATAGTGCAGCTTCTCCATAAGCTTTCCTCACAATTTCCAAAGTTTCTGATGCACTTCAACCCAATTCCACAAAAAATGTTACCGCTTACCGCTGTTCCAAACTCGCTTGCATTTTTCTTAATACAAGACACTTGAACAAGGTGCCACAAGAAATAATGTCTCGACTCAGGGCTGGAATGCAACTGATCAGTGTTCTATTGGATACCTGGCACCCCACCCCAAATGACCTTGGCCAACTTCTCCCTTCACAGAGCCCTTCCTGAGCGTAGGAACTTTATTCTCATTATATTCTGGACACTCCTCATATTTTCACTGGAGTTCCACTTTAAAGCCCAATCTATTAACACAATGCAGTCAGGCTGCATATACAGTAATAAATATGGCTCCCCTGTGGTACAACACATCCCACTGAACACTGCTCCAATCAACATCACTCCAACTTCCTGAGTAGAGATGTTGAAGATAGTGGTGCTCAGGGAGCATGTTGGTGAGCTGAGCCGCTACCTGTGTGTGAGACCAGCAAGCTGATTCTTCTAGCGCTGCCAGCACAGGGTTTTGTAACCCATGCTGCAGCACTTATCTGAAAAAAAGTGGGCATGTGTATTACTGTATAGAAATGAAGTAAGATCATTACATACATGGGCAGCACAGTGGCTTAGTGGTTAGCACACTATTGGTCAGGTCACTATCTACATGGAGTTTGAATGTTTTCCCTGTGCTCTTCTTGTGCTTCCATGGGTTTCCTCCCTGTACTCCAGTTTCCTACCACATGCCAAAGACCTGCTGGTAGCTTAATTGACTGTAGCTTGTCCTAGTATGTGTGCCCATGTAGTGTAAGGATGCTGCACACTGCCAGCTCAGCATGTAGTACTGTGTGAAAAGGGCCTCAGCCTCAGCTCCTCCTAGGCTTCACCCTCTATTACATTTTGCTTCATACTTTGCCTAAACAAGTGGCTGATGATGCATAAATAAGTGAGTCTTGCTATACTGTTCCACCTCTTAAAAAACCCCGAATACGATATGCCTGACAACACTTTGACACACCTCACCGGTCTTTTTTGTGGTATTGGCACAGGAATGGCTTCTTTTAGGCAACTCAACCATGCAGCTGTTTTTGCTCAAGTATCATCAGAGTGTGCTCCTTCAAAACAACCACATTGTCTTTTTCCAGAGCAGCCTGTATTTCTCCTGAGGTTACCTGTGGGTTTTTCTTTGCATCCCAAACAATTCTTCGGGCAGTTGTGTCTGCAATCTGTTTTGGTCTACCTGACCTTGGCTAGGTACCAAGAGATCCCTGAATTTTCCACTTCTTATAAGTACTGACTGGCATATTCAAGGCTTTGGATATTTTTTTTATATCCTTTTCCATCTTTATAAAGTTCCATTAACTTGTTATGCAGGTCTTTTAACAGTTGTTTTCTGCTCCCCATGGCTCAGTATCTAGCCTACTCAATGCATCCACATTAGCGCTAACAAACTCATTGATTATTTATGCACAGACCCTAATTGCAATTTAAAAAGCCACAGATGTGGGGAATAACCTTTAACTGTCATATTAACTTGTGTGTGTCACCTTGTGTGTCTGTACCAAGGCCAAACATTCCAGGGGAGGGAAACTTTTGATCATGGCCATTTGGGTGATTTCTGTTATCATTAGGATTTAAAAAGGAGCCAAACAACTATTTGATAATAAATGGCTTCATATGATCACCATCCTTAAATAAAAGTCAGTTTTTTGGCATGATCAGTCATATTTTTAATAACAATGCCAAAATGTCATGATATCTGCCAGGGTATGCAAGATTTTGTGCACAACTGTATATGAGAATCACTTGTTTCATGCATGCCAGTGTTCTATGTGGGCCTTGGGAGGACATAACAGATAAGAGACCTAACATCTGTACAGCACCCATTGGTATTCATTGTTTTCCCTTTAAATATTCTTAGCAGGTGAGCTTACATTGACAAGGCTATCTGTAGCATGCAGGCATAGTAATACATAACAGCAAACTCTTGTGAAAGGCTCTATAATCATCTTCTTAGCAACACATTTCAGAATGCTATTAATGTGAGATATTTACCGAAGTGTCACCTTTCCAATATTCCTCCTGATCTCATAATGGTAAAGAGCATGATGATAGTAATACTAGTAATGTATAATGTACATCTGGTGTGATATAGGTGTTCTAATGGCACAGGCAATAGAGCATAAATTTGAAAGCTGCTACGAGCGGGACTTGATTGCAAAATATCATAGAGAGAATGAAACAAAACGGAGTGTGCTCGAATGGGTGGGAGCCACCACGTCCCAGGCTCGGCTGGATTGGGGGCACTAACGGTTAATAGGCTGTGTTTGCAGAAATGAAGCTATCGTTGCTGGAGCTGATACACAGAGGTGACTGATATGCATGAATTCAGCCAAAGCAACTATTTATTCTATCATATGAATATAGAACGCTGGAACCTAATGGCGAAAGGAAGCTAAGAGTGAAAAGATGATTCAATTTTAATGCCATTTCTTAACACAACCATTGTACTGCAAAATGAACAATTTATATTACTGTGCATTAAAGAGCATGTATATCATGCTATCAGCGACTTTCCTCCACTATTAAAAGGAGACCTGTCATGACAATAGGGTGCCACAGCTAACCATCTTTTGAAAATGCCAATTCCCTGAATGTCATGCTGATCTTGTGGCTTCATTAGCTTTACTTCTAAATGTAAGTCTGATCAACAAAGTACAGCCTTAATGAATACTTGTCACGACAGAAGTGGGTAGGTTGCCACTGTTGATCATCTTTACAAAAAAAGTTAATTCAGTGACTGCCATGGTGGTCATTTAGGCTTCACTGGCCTTACTTATTCTTTGGATAGCTAAATATAAGTTGGAGCTGACAAAGAATATTATTCAAACTAAGCTTTTCTGAAGAGAAATATGGTTGCTGTCTGCGCCAGCAAATGCTGGTTGCCTGGTTTGTTATGCGGACCCTCTGAGTTTAATCATTTCATTGATAAGTATTTTTGATGGATTTGTAATGCAGTGGTTCAATTGTGAATATGAATTGACCTCAAACTAAGCTCAAAGGCGCCCATGGGCTAGATCTTATGTTCTATGTTTCAAACAAAACAATGCTGTTCCTTTGTATGACCACCATGACAAGTTTTTGGTGCCACCATTGTAAATTCACCAAAATCCAAGTTCACAAATGGATCACCACGCTGAAGACTTCTTTGCTCAAGTCTGCCTCCATTATGTTTTAATACAACCTTAAATTCCTGAAATATCACAAGAGGCTGTAATTTAAAAAAAACAAACAAAATTGTAGGCTTTATCAATAAAACTTGTCTTTGAGCTCTAGGTAAGTGACTGTACCTAGGCGGAGATGATGCTATCAATCTGCTGCAGGCAAGAGGAAGCATTGTCTTGGTCTCCACTCCTCCACTAATCATTCTAACTGTACTTTGTAACTGATCTGTACTATGTAAGTGATTTGTGTGATCACTGAATATAAACAGCTATCCAGCATGCCACCAGAGCCAGTCTCTCTGGGATAGGCTGTGGTTTATCCATTTTTCATGCTGCCATCTGCATAGCTCCACACCTATGATCTAGAAACTTCTCAAGCTTTCTAGAAGCAGAGGGAGCTATCAGCCTGGCAGCAGCTTATCACACTGAACAGACCTAACTAGCATAAAAAGGCATCACTGATGCAATGTGCCAGATATGCTTTTACCTAGCAACAAATTACAGTCACTGACTACAGTGTGATAACTAAATTTACCTATCAAAATCCAAAAGCTAACTATTTAAACATAGCACCTACCTAGGAGGGTGCTACATCTGTGTAAGGGTTGCACTAAGATTAGCATGATTGGGACATCTGGAGAAAAGATTTTAGTCCAGGAACTAGATGATGACACTGGAAGATGCCTCAGAAGAGATGTCTCCACTCTTCTAAGACAGGGTTCTTCAAACTATGGCCAATGGGCCACATCTGCTCTAGAAGATTTTATGTGGCCTTCAGTGTGCACAGATTGAGCTTTAAGGTCAGAAGAGGTCTCTGTTTCAACCCCCCAACCCACATCTAGACTTTGTAAAAGTGGACTCTGGTGAAGAACCTGAGTGAGGGGTGACTCTGGTGACCCTGATGTAAAATGAAATTTAATGGGGAACCCGATGTAAGGGGGAGACTCTGATGTAAGGGGACTGTAATAGGGATTTTTCAGTCCCTAAATATTTGTAAACCATACAATGTGGCCCTCATATTGATGTTTGGAGACCTCTGTTCTAAGAGGAAAAAGATGAGCATTGTCAAAGGGTGTACACCCTAGGCTGGCATGCAGGTACCAATACTTACTATATTCAACTCCAATGTAAGGTAATTGAAAGACAGGCTTCAGCTCACAACCCAGCCCATCGGTCACACTCCTCTGACATTTTCTACCCACATTGGGCTTAAGCATAGAGGTACAGTGGGGCAAAAAAGTATTTAGTCAGCCACCAATTGTGCAAGTTCTCCCACTTAAAAAGATGAGAGAGGCCTGTAATTGGCATCATAGGTAGACCTTACTATGAGAGACAAAATGAGAAAAAATATCCAGACAATCACATTGTCTGGATCGAGGGAGATTATCAGTGGTCTTGTATGTCTTCCATTTTCTAATTATTGCTCCCACAGTTGATTTGTTCACACCAAGCTGCTTGCCTATTGCAGATTCAGTCTTCCCAGCCTGGTGGAGGTCTACAATTTTGTTTCTGGTGTCCTTCGACAGCTCTTTGGTCTTCATCATAGTGGAGTTTGGCGTGTGACTGTTTGAGGTTGTGGACAGGTGTCTTTTATACTGATAACAAGTTCAAACAGGTGCCATTGATACAGGTAATGAGTACAGGACAGAGAAACCTCTTAAAGAAGAAAGTACAGGTCTGTGAGAGCCAGAAATCTTGCTTGTTTGTAGGTGACCAATTACTTATTTTCCACCATAATTTGCAAATAAATTCTTTCCAAATCAGCCAATGTGATTGTCTGGATATTTTTTCTCATTTTGTCTCTCATAGTTGAGGTCTACCTATCATGCCAATTACAGGCCTCTCTCATCATTTTAAGTGGGAGAACTTGCACAATTGTTGGCTGACTAAATACTTTTTTGCCCCACTGTATATCATCTACGATTAAGCCCAATGTGGGTGAAACAAGGGGCATGGCCGATGGGCTAGGATCTTAGCTGAAGCTTGTCTTTCATTTATCTTACATTGGAGTTTAATACAATGTGTGGCTGTACCTGCATGCCATATTATATAATGGAGCGAGATGTGCTCTATCTCTGCAAGTACCTGAATACAGAATGTAAACCTGGGAGACTGATACTTTGGAGCGGCACTAATCAGTTATGGTATTTGTAAATACCATAAGCTGGACATAGATGGATCTTTTGTTTTTTTTGATCAGCAGGCTGGATGAACAAAAAAAAATTAACTGATTCCCCCTCTGTGCTAATGTATTCTGGTAGAGGGACTCCTCTGCTCACAGAGTATACTGATCAATGTTGCAGCTGATTTAGCTGCAAGGACTGATCTAGCAAAAAATATACCGACAGTCCCACTTGGGAGGAGTCAATCACTAGATCAACTCCTCTCAAACAGAAATGTCCATACATGTATGGCCAGCTTTACTGTGTTATGTTTAGCTTGCACACACATGAACAAATCATATATCCCATCCACTTTTAGGATGAAGTGCTCTTTACATGTCTTCAACTCATTTAGGCCTATTTTACTCATGGCAGTGATATAAAAATCACTAAATAATATCTACCAGTAATAATAAAAAGGTAGAACAAAGAAGAAAAGTCTCACTCCAAGTGTGCTGTGAAAACCACTGTGCTGTGCAATGCTTATATGAGATGTGAGATTAGCATCAAATGGCAGATATCTTAGGTACAAGGTCATCCAGTGCCCTGAGCAAAAATGCCCCCCTGCCGGGTTTATTACATGTGAGTCAATGTTTCTTCAAGACAAGAAAACACTTAAAACAATTTAAAATGTCTGCAGAGGCTGGGAAGCAAAAAGCATTAATGCTTGAGGACATGGACCAACAAAAAGGTAAGCATGCATGCTTTTCTTTTAGGACCCGGGTTTCTTATACAAGCGACCTTGTAATGACAGGGTCATCTTGAAACACAGAAGCTCAAAATAAGCTGGGCTGCTGGGCTTGGGAGGGAGAAGCAGATCCGTCCAACACAGTGCAATGCTCAATAAAAACCCTGCTCTTAGCGGTAGGCTTACCGGCTCCGAGTCTGAACCCAACAACAACTGTATTGTGCACTTGATTGTCTGCCATTCCCTGCTATCTATACTTATTTTAGGAGCAAAGGGGATATGCAGTAACCCATAGCAACAGGAGTTCAACATACTGAATCAGGCCAGTAATTTATGATTGGTTTCTATGGGTTACAACAGTCATTTGTGAATTCCCATACCAGCATCATTTTGTGCAGTAACCCCTACTGCCCACCTTAATTCACCCACCATTTACACCATACAGTCTGTGATCTTTAATTATGCTGTGTGGTTCATCATCCTGTTTAAAAGAGACACCATCAACTGCAGGTGGTGGGGCCTGTACTAGCCGTGGAGGAATATGAAATTCTTAGATTGAAACCACCAGATTAATTCCGGCTGCAGCTTCCATCTAGCTTGCTTCCAGCAGTCCAAACCCAGAAATCCAAATCCAAAAGTGTTTGATTTGAAGGCAAGTAATTGTGTTGCCATGGCTATTTGTAATGATTTTTATTGTACTAATATGGAGAAACATTTTCTTTACAGGTGTGGTTTTTGAAAGCTAGGCCTCCCCCATTAATATGCTAATGAACCCGTGAGACTAGTTTATGAGCTCAGCACAGGAAATGAGCTCAGTACAGGAAATTATGTACAAGAAGTGAGGGGAGGACATTGAAGGAGCTACAGTCAGGTCCATAAATATTGGGACATCGACACAATTCTAACATTTTTGGCTCTATACACCACCACAATGGATTTGAAATGAAACGAACAAGATGTGCTTTAACTGCAGACTGTCAGCTTTAATTTGAGGGTGTTTACATCCCAATCAGGTGAATGGTGTAGGAATTACAACAGTTTGCATATGTGCCTCCCGCTTGTTAAGGGACCAAAAGTAATGGGACAGAATAATAATCATAAATCAAACTTTCACTTTTTAATACTTGGTTGCGAATCCTTTGCAGTCAATTACAGCCTGAAGTCTGGAACGCATAGACATCACCAGATGCTGGGTTTCATCCCTGGTGATGCTCTGCCAGGCCTCTATTGCAACTGTCTTCAGTTCCTGCTTGTTCTTGCGGCATTTTCCCTTCGGTTTTGTTTTCAGCAAGTGAAATGCATGCTCAATCGGATTCAGGTCAGGTGATTGACTTGGCCATTGCATAACATTCCACTTCTTTCCCTTAGAAACTCTTTGGTTGCTTTTGCAGTATGCTTTGGGTCATTGTCCATCTGCACTGTGAAGCGGCGTCCAATGAGTTCTGAAGCATTTGGCTGAATATGAGCAGATAATATTGCCCGAAACACTTCAGAATTCATCCTGCTGCTTTTGTCAGCAGCCACATCATCAATAAATACAAGAGAACCAGTTCCATTGGCAGCCATACATGCCCACGCCATGACACTACCGCCACCATGCTTCACTGATGAGGTGGTATGCTTAGGATCATGAACAGTTCCTTTCCTTCTCCATACTCTTCTCTTCCCATCACTCTGGTACAAGTTGATCTTGGTCTCATCTGTCCATAGGATGTTGTTCCAGAACTGTGAAGGCTTTTTTAGATGTCGTTGGCAAACTCTAACCTGGCCTTCCTGTTTTTGAGGCTCACCAATGGTTTACATCTTGTGGTGAACCCTCTGTATTCACTCTGGTGAAGTCTTCTCTTGATTGTTGACTTTGACACACATACACCTACCTCCTGGAGAGTGTTCTTGATCTGGCCAACTGTTGTGAAGGGTGTTTTCTTCATCAGGGAAAGAATTCTTCGGTCATCCACCACAGTTGTTTTCCATGGTCTTCCGGGTCTTTTGGTGTTGCTGAGCTCACCGGTGCGTTCCTTCTTTTCAAGAATGTTCCAAACAGTTGTTTTGGCCATGCCTAATGTTTTTGCTATCTCTCTGATGGGTTTGTTTTGTTTTTTTCAGCCTAATGATGGTTTGCTTCACTGATAGTGACAGCTCTTTGGATCTCATCTTGAGAGTTGACAGCAACAGATTCCAAATGCAAATAGCACACTTGAAATGAACTCTGGACCCTTTATCTGCTCATTGTAATTGGGATAATGAGGGAATAACACACACCTGGCCATGGAACAGCTGAGAAGCTAATTGTCCCATTACTTTTGGTCCCTTAACAAGTGGGAGGCACATATGCAAACTGTTGTAATTCCTACACCGTTCACCTGATTTGATGTAAATACCCTCAAATTAAAGCTGACATTCTGCAGTTAAAGCACATCTTGTTCGTTTCATTTCAAATCCATTGTGGTGGTGTATAGAGCCAAAAATGTTAGAATTGTGTTGATGTCCCAATATTTATGGACCTGACTGTATATGCTCAAAAAAAAAGGAAACAGTTGTTCTGAGGACTTCTGAGAAGGAACAGCTGTTTGGGAGGTCTGTGCCAAGTAACTTCACGTGATGATGCCTTTGCCCGATTTCCTAAAACCGCTTATAGAGTAAGCCCAGGGTCCTTGTTGCTTATGGAAATCAAGAAGCTCCTCTAACCTTAGCTCAGTAACTTTTCGGTAGATTTCTATAGTATACAGACCACAGTTCATATTTATTTTCTAGGAAGTAGTTAGCATTTTGCTTGTTGTATGTGTATCTTCCAGTCTTGTATTGTTTTCCTATAATTGTAATAGTTTGCATGTACAGCATTTTTGTTTAGTAAAGGCACATTAATACACTGCAGAGGTCTAATCTTTCTTTGGTTTGCCGCAAGAACCTTTAATAGCCAGAAAACAAAACAGTAATGTACTTCCCTGCTCATTAATAATGTTTAAGGCTGGTGCCTCAGTGTCTTCTTCCAGCTATTTTTCCCTAGGACAGCTTTTGGGCCATTTGAGATTGATATGATTATGTTTAGGCATAATAGTGTCATAAACAAAAGGGTGAACTTGACAAACCATTGGAAGACCTCAAGTACACACTTTGTGTGTATTTTGATTTTTGGTGGGTATATATGCACTGATCAGCCATAACATTATGACCACTGACAGGTTAGGTGAATAACATTAATTATCTTGTTACAATAGCATCTGAAAGTTGGTGGGATACATTAGGTGGCAAGCAAATATGTTGTCCATGAAGTTGATATGTCAAAAGCAGAACAAATGGGCAACAAAATGTGTTGTGTATGGGGCTACGTACTGGTTAGGGTGCTCATGCTGACCTGTGTCCACAGCCAAGAGTGCCTACAATGGGCATGTGAGCAGCAGAACTGGACCAAGGAGCAATAGAAGAAGGTGGTCTGGTCTGAAGAATCATGTTTTCATGGGGATGGCTGGGTGCATGTGCGTCACTTACCTGGGGAAGAGATAGCACCAGAATGAAGTATGGGAAGAAGGCAAGCTGGCAGAGGCACTGTGATGCTTTGGGCAAAGTTCTACTAGGAAACCCTGCTATTCTTGTGGATGTTATTGACACGTACCACCTACCTAAACATTGTTGCTGGCCAATTGCACACCTTCATGGAAATGGTATTCGCTGGAGGTGGCAAGTGGTTGGTCATAAAGTTATAGCTGATTGTTGTACGGTATATGTGTTCAATTTGTTTGCACAATGCCTGTCACCTTGTGGAAGGGGTCCCAGAAATGTGGGTTATTTTACTGTATGTTTTTCTACTGAGATTTTAGAAAAAAAAAGGATATTTTTTTTTGTGTTGCCCATTTTGTGTATAGCTTGCCTTTCAGCTCAGACAATCTGGCTTGGGCATTGGCAGGTGAAAGCAAGTCTGAGGTGTTCTCAGAGTGGCTTGAAGAATGGGAGACAAGACAGATCATTCCTTAGGGGAAGAATGAGGACAGTGGGGCTGCAGTGCTGTTATTCCCAAATTCTACATGTTCCCTGTGGGCGTGGCAGGGGCGGACTGACAACTCATGGGGCCCCCGGCCAATAGGAGATCATGGGGCCCCTGTGTCCTTGCCCACACTCAAAGCACACCCAAAAAAGCCTATACCAGGAGCATTTCATGGGGCCCCCTACTGACCCCGGGCCCTCGGGCAGTGCCCGAGTGCTCGAATGGTCAGTCCACCCCTGGGATGTGGAGTCTGGATAGCAATGCTGGTCAGGGAGTTTTTTGCATTGGTACTGTCAATTACAAGTTTTACACCATTCCTGTGGGAGACGAATCTGGGGTAGCAGCAGTATCTTTGTCTTAATGAATACAGTGGGAGTATGTTTGCACCTCCCCCCATCTCTCACATGAAAAACTGCAACTGCCCGCATTCTCCACCAAAGGGATGATCTGTTCCACCTCCCATCCTTCATGCTGAATAGTGAATGACTCACCCACCAGTGCCCAAAGCCAGATCATCTAGGCCAGTGGTGGGCAACCTTTTTTTTCAACTGAGCCAAATCTCGCCAAAACCACGATTGAAATTTATTTTGAGAGCCACATTTTTAAAACTGAAAATACATCCCCCATATAGTAATTCATCCCCCATAGTAATTCATCCCTCATATAGTAATTCATCCCCCATAGTAATTCATCCCCCGTATAGTAATTCATCCCCCATATAGTAATTCATCCCCCATATAGTAATTCATCCCCCATATAGTAATTCATCCCCCATAGTAATTCATCCCCCATATAGTAATTCATCCCCCATAGTAATTCTTACCCCATATAGTAATTCATCCCCCATATAGTAATTCATCCCCCATAGTAATTCATCCCCCATATAGTAATTCATCCCCCATATAGTAATTCATCCCCCATAGTAATTCATCCCCCATATAGTAATTCATCCCCCATATAGTAATTCATCCCCCATAGTAATTCATTCCCCATATAGTAATTCATCCCCCATAGTAATTCATTCCCCATATAGTAATTCATCCCCCATATAGTAATTCATCCCCCATATAGTAATTCATCCCCCATAGTAATTCATCCCCCATATAGTAATTCATCCCCCATATAGTAATTCATTCCCCATAGTAATTCATCCCCCATATTAAGTCCCCAAGTCCCCCCTGTGTCAATTCACTTACCTTTGCTGTGCGCGTTCTTCTCGCCGTGTTCCCGCGCCGTTCTGGTCTTCAGGGCGGACTGTGAGAGGAGAGGAGTTTGTCACGCTGCCCCGCCTACATCCTGGCTGCCCCGCCTACATCCTGACAGCTGCAGAGTCCTGACTTTTGGGGCTGCCGCCCGAGAGGAGGGAGGGGAGCGGGCGCCCAGCACACAGAAGAGCCTCATTTAAGTTTGTAAAGAGCCGCATGTGGCTCGCGAGCCGTGGCTTGCCGACCACTGATCTAGGCTGAAAGGCATGCTATACACAAAGTGACCATGAATGATTTCCAATTTGTTTTTCCCAATAGCAAAACATGCAGTAAAAACATTCTGTGTCACTCCCTTTCTCATTCCGGACCTAATATAAGCTCAAGCACACATGCACACAGGTATGTCCACAGGCAAAGTCAGTTCAAGGCTTTATTACCTTTATTTTACCATACGTACTCGTCACAGGCTGCAGAAAAGGAACTAAAATTGATGCCAAAAATTTTGCCATGATTCAGCTCCAGTGCCAATTCATGTGAGTTGTTTTGCTTGTCTCTACATACTTCCTAGGGTGGAGTTTTCCTTTAAATGCTACATGGCAAAGATAGCCTCCTTCACCATGGCTTGAATGACTAAAACAAAACTGTGAAATCTTATTCTGCAGCATGTACAGTAAACTACTGATTTTCATAATAAGATTGCTTAGAGTAGGCGTTTTAATTACATTATGCAAAATAGACACTGGTAACCTTCACAAATACATATGTAAATGCATCAAGAGGTTGTTGGAAATGAAGGTGTCACATGCTGGTTTTCTTTTTTTTAAATGTTGGACTTCAATGTTAAAGATATACTGACCATTTTGTTATTTTCTGTTTGTGAAATAGAAATACATATTGACAAACTCTAAATGAGATTTGGGGGCATTCTTTAGGCTCAGCTACTGTCCCTTCACAAAATATCAAGTTCTAGAACAATGGTCTCCAAACTGTGGCCCTTTTGCTTCACTTTATCTGGCCCTTGGAGTATTATTTATCCCACTGACATAAAAAAATAGCTACAATTAATTTCACTGTGTCATTAATCTTCCCATTGACACCAATGATGGGGCATAATTCCTTCCACTGACACTATGATGGGGCATTATGCTTCACACTGATACCAAGGAAGGGGCACTTTTACTCCCACTGACATCAGTAATAGGACACTATTCCTCCCACTGATACCAATGATGGAGCACTATTCCTCCCACTGATACCAATGATGGGACACTATTCCTCCCACTGATACCAATGATGGGACACTATTCCTCCCACTGATACCAATGATGGGGCACTATTCCTCCCACTGATACCAATGATGGGGCACTAATCCTCCCACTGATACCAATGATGGGGCACTATTCCTCCCACTGACACCAATGATGGGGCACTATTCCTCCCACTGATACCAATGATGGGGCACTAATCCTCCCACTGATACCAATGATGGGGCACTATTCCTCCCACTGACACCAATGATGGGGCACTATTCCTCCCACTGACACCAATGATGGGGCACTATTCCTCCCACTGATACCAATGATGGGGCACCATTCCTCCCACTGATACCAGTGATGGGGCACTATTCCTCCCACTGATACCAATGATGGGGCACTATTTCTCCCACTGATACCAATAATAGGGCATCCTTACTCCTGCTGATACCATTGACGGGGCATTATTCCTTCCACTGATAGCAATGATGGGGGACTATTCCTCCCAATGATACCAATGATATGGCATTATTCCTCTCACTGATATCAATGCTGGGGCACTATTCTTTCCACTGATATCAGTGAGGGGGCATTATTCTTCCCACTGATAGCAGTGATGGGGCACTATTCTTCCCACTGATAGCAGTGACGGGGAACCATTCCACCCACTGATACCAATGACGGGGCACTATTCCTTGCACTGATATCAGTGATAGGGCATTATTCCTCTCACTGACAGTAATGATGGGGCACCATTCCACCCACTGATAGCAATGATGGGGCACCATTCCACCCACTGATACCAATGATGGGGCACTATTCCTCCCAGATACCAATGATGGGGCCCTATTCCTCTCACTGATACCAATGATGGGGCCCTATTCCTCTCACTGATACCAATGATGGGGCACTATTCCCCCCACTGATACCAATGATGGGCACTGTTCCTCCCAGATACCAATGAAAGGGCACTATTCCTCCCACTGATACCAATGATGGGGCACAATTCCTCATCCTACTTACCACAGTTGTTATGTCATTTCCTTACTCCCACTGACCACCAAACCTGAGGCATTTTTTACCCTCACTGATGCCAGGACATTTTTACTCCCACTGGCCAGTAAACGGTCCCCTAATTTAGAACATTTGGAGACCCCTGTTCTAGAATTTAATGTCCAGGTCAGGGTCCTATTAGTATGATATATTATCTGCATTGTACTGTTTCTATTAAGAAAAACATTTTTTGGATCCAGGCAAAATGTGAAACTGTCTGCTGGGGTCACAGATACTGGAAGCACCTCTAGAGTTAAAATTTTTAATCTTGTGCCATAAAAAAGCAGTCTAAGGAACATCTCTTTTGCAAAGTCATTCAATAAATGCATATCTTTTTTTTAATATGACTACAGATGAGCATTTTCATTAAAAGATCCTCATGGACGTGTTTCTGTCAGGTTGCTTAAAGCAAAACTCCAGAAGGCAAATATACTTTTAAACCCAAGTTCCCTGTCTTCCCTTTCAATCAATATCCATATGGTATACCTTAAAAAAACTCTTTAAAAAAACTGTTAAAAGTCAAGTCACAAGGCCTCTCAATTTCCCAATTTCATCTTTGCTAGCTGATGATTTGTGGGGATCAGCGGAGAAGCACTTCAAACCAGGGATGCATGTCCCATAATGCATTGCTCCTCTATCAGCAAGGGGTGTGTAGTAATTGTTTTTCGGGATAAGAGGCTGTAGAAAGGAAGGAAACAAGCTAGCTCTTCCAATAACTCCACCCACTAGGTGCGTGGGTTTCATAATACATGACCTATGACGTCTATTGTGAATGTAAAGTGCATTTATTATTTTTAACAAATTAATAACATTTATTAATTTTTTTTAAGATCTGTCTAGGGTTTAGCTTTAAGGCAAAGACAAGTTAAATTTAATCTCTGTTATATATTTTATAAAAGGCGACAATTCTGCCTTCTGAGTTGCAGTTAACCCCACTGTTTCCTTCCATTCTGGGATAAGGATGACTGTATAGGGCAATCACATAGGCTTCGACTCTCCTGTCTGCTGAGCTCCACATAGGGAGAGCCATGTGGGTGATTGCTGGGCTGAGCCAACTGCATCTAATTTCACACAGCTCCGATGATGCTTTGAGGCACAACTTGCACAGGGGAAGCATGTAATGAGGGAATGCGAACACGGCGAGAGAGATGGAAATAATTTATGGTCCAATGATGATGCTGAAGCTCAGAGAGGCTGCATGCTGAGGATCTGCCATAGAGTTTCAGAAACAAAGTTAGAATTTGAGGTATTTGTTTCCATATGGGTTACACATAGCACCCCATGTCCTGAAATGCATTATGGGTAAATTCTGCACAAGAATGAATCATGTATTAGTAATATTCTATACAGTCTAGTTCCCTTCATCGCTTGTTATTAAACAGTGTGTAAGATCAATCTTTATCACTTTCAAATTGGGAACAACCACAGTAGAAAAAATTTAAACTTCGCTCAAAAAATCAATAAAAACCCAACTTCAGGAAATCAGAAAATTGCTCCTTGCAGTGGTGCTGTGCCCACACTTCAAGTGTTGACTGTTCGTTTAGGTCCAGGAGAGAGTAATGGCATTTTACATAGCTGATCCTCTGCTCCTCCAGCAGATGGCACTCCACTACGTGTAGACTGTCCATTGGTGTCATCACGTCCAATGCAGGGCTATGGACCCTACACTGTTATTTATGCTTCCAGGACCTTAGCCTGCTCAAGCATAGGGGAGAATACAATGCAGGGACCATTCTAGCAGCATGGAGGATCAGCTAAACAAATCTTCTTTTTGATGCCCCTTGGACCTACACATAGCCCCGGTGCAAGGAGGAATTTTCAAGTTTCCCAGAATTTGGCTCTAATGTACAAACTTCCTTAGGGCTTTAGATTCTTAATGGGTTATGTTTCAAAAGTTGCTTTCCATCTTTTTAAATAGGCAGCTTTCATTAATAGCACACCTGTAATCCTGCCATGATGTTTTTTTCAAGCACTTTCCATTATGAAGTGACAACTGTCTACCAGAGGCCCAGCCAAAACACCTTGCCCAGGTATACTTCATTGTTGCCACATTTGGGAAGCCCATCCAGATTAATGACCTGCAGCGGATGTTGGAAAATGTGCATGTAGGCAGGAAGTGGATGAAAGAGGTTTGTGGGGATCACTGAGATGCACATAATGATAAAAAAAGGGTTATTTTTGGGAATAAATGGGCACGTGGTTGTGATACACAGTGCTTTAGCAAACTGAATGTAATCCAATTAAAATGTACGTATCTAATCTACTTTAACCAATTGCCAACTGCCTACCACAGTTTTGCTGCAGCAGAGCTGCCCCCGCTGCACCCGATCATGCACATGCATGTGATCTAGCATTTCCAGGTAGGCGGTACGTGCACTCGCCACGCCTTCTGTGCTGTCACTCGCTACAGCACAAGCCAATCAGCAGGTTCAAGCCAATGATTTATGGCTGGGTCCTGCTGACTGGCTTAGTGAATGACAGTTCAGAGTATATAGCATACAGTTATGAAGATTTTTTTTTAGTGGATATGTTTTATAGCAGAAACTAAAAAATATAGTTTGTTTTTTCTCAAGTTTTCCTCCTTTTTCGTTTATATAATAAAAAATAAAAGAACCCAGTGGTGATCAAATGGCAGCAAAAGAAAACCTGTATTTGTGTGAAAAAAAATTATATAAATTTCATTTGCATAGCATAAAGTGTTGCATGACCGCGTGATTGCCAGTTAAAGTGACGAATAGCAAAAAATGTCCTGGTACTGAAGAGGTTAAAATCTTCCAGAGCTGAAGTGGTTAAAGCCAACTCTGAACCAGATCACCCCCTGGAGGGCTACCACAGTATTTTTTTTTTCATATAGTTGCCCCTTTTCCAAGTCTTTAGGTTAGTCACATGACACGCTGCGTCCTCTTTATCTTCAGCTCTCTCTCGGTGGTGGGCAGTTCACCAGATGCAGAGATTGGTGCTGATGTGCTGTCGGCCCCACAATGTGCATGAATACACTGTGACTGAAAGGAGCCATGGTGATGCCCACTTAGGGGTAAGGACATGACACCCGCAGTCACCATATGTCCTCAGCCTTCAAGGTTGAGTGACATTTGTCATAGATCACCTCACTAAGGACATCTTGTGGCCAAAAACAAGAACTGCAAAGAAAAACTGCAGAAAGCCACTGAGTATTGCAGCCTGAACTGCTTTTCTACATTTAAGACCTGCTAGGGGACCGTTGGGCTTTATGGCCATGCACTCAGCTGAGGATAACCTTCATGCTATAGGATGCCAATGAACGCATAACATGAGATTAGATAATGTTACATGCAGAGTTTTATTGTATCATGATGACTGCAGTTCTCTTTAACATCCAGTATACACAAAGGTGCCATTGGGGTATCCATAATATTTCATATTTGAATAATATAAATATTTTTGACACCGTGCCTGCTCTCCCTTACTCCTGACAGTGGCTCCTTCCTCATTTTCTAACTTTGATCAGTCATAAAAATAACCAGTCAGAGCAATGAGGTGCTGTACAGTCATGTGTGAAATTTCCTTGCATGATGAAGTGCCGGGGAACTGTAATCCTGTCATTTTTATATAGTGCTTGGGATATAAACAATACAGTACAAGGTAAAAGCAGACAGCTTCCCTGAGTTATGGGCCCAACGAGATTACAATCTACTTTTATTAAAAGAGGCTCAAAGAGATAATACGACTTCACAGAGTTGCTGTGAGTTAGTGTGATGGTTTTGAACCTGTGGCTTTGTAGAAGTTGGAGAACTACAAGTCCCAAGGTAGAAAGACAACAGAAACTTGTAACGTTAGGGAGCAGTAAGGTGGATTTAAAGGAGACTTACACTAAGAGAAATATGAGAGTTGTTATGGTGACCTCTTTCTAAAAATGCAAGTGTACAATCCAAACGCACACGTTCCTGCGTTAAAAATGGCTGCGTGTATAAGTGGGTGTTGCAGCGACCGTCGGCTGGAACCGAACAGAATCAGCAAGGGAGAATGTCACCAGCACACCGAGGATCACCAATATGGGTCCAAAAGTTTTAATGAACGATCACATAGTTACAGCAAGGCAACGTTTCGGAGTCTCGTAGGTCCCCTTCATCAGGCATTTTCACATGTCCTGTGAGACTCAAACGTTTCCTTGCTGTAACTATGTGATCGTTCATTAAAACTTTTGGACCCATATTGGTGATCCTCGGTGTGCTGGTGACATTTTCCCTTGCTCTTTCTAAAAATGCCAGATGCCTCTATGATGACCTGGAATTCCGATCTGAGAGTCATAGTCAAATCATAACACCTGATCTGCACGGTTCAAGAGTATTGAAGCCATTGGACCAGCATGACAAGGTCATGCTGGCCCTGACAAGGTCATATATAGTACATATTTCTTTCAGTTCAGTTCTACTTTAAAGTGAAACTCCGGGTGGTTGTTAGATCATGAAAAACTGTGCTGTCCCCAGCCGATAAAGATTTTGCTAATTTTGTTAAGGGTATAATCTATTAGAACAGCCTATCTCAACCTTCTCAACACAGAGGAACCCTTGAAATAACTTTCTGGTCTCACGGAACCCCTACTAAAATTGACTTGTAGCACTTTTCCTGAAGGAGCTGCTAATGATTTTGTGTTCTCTGTTCTGTGCCTCAACTCCAAGAACAA
Organism: Staurois parvus; assembly: GCF_062004578.1. Classification (NCBI taxonomy): domain Eukaryota; kingdom Metazoa; phylum Chordata; class Amphibia; order Anura; family Ranidae; genus Staurois; species Staurois parvus. The sequence continues at coordinate 13,199,222 of NW_028318143.1, read as the reverse complement.
TCCCAGACTCCCCCTTACACACCTAGTTTGAATAGGAATACTGCAAACACAAGTGCAAGAGACTCTCAAAAGAACAGCTTTAAAAGATAATGATTTACTAGAGATTATTAATTCAATAGAAGCATCAAACAAAGTGACCAACACATCCTAAATAAACCTATGATGGAGCAAGAGGGGGAAGAGGAGACCTTTAGTCAGTCAGTTCCCTCTAAGTCCTGCAGCCACATGTCAAGAAAGCAATAAGGCACACTTTATGAAATCTGGGTAGGAGTTCACCCTTAAAATAAATAAGTGCTATGTCAGCAATAATAAAAAGAAAGACAGTCAGTGACAAACTCTGTAGACTGAATCCTTTGAATGGACAAATCCTGGAGGTAACTGTATCCTTCGTCTTCAGCTTGCTTATGGTGGGGCCCATAGGTATCACTGTGCAATGGCAACTAGCAGAATGAAAGGGATAGCAAAAGGTATCCCGTAACAAAAGCCCTTCAGTAGGTAAAGAGGGGGGAAAACGGTGTCTGCATTCAGTGTCTATACTGTATTAGGAAGAATGTAGGGCTTGCACCCATTCACTAGACCCCTGGGAGATGACACAAGTTAAATTCTCTGTGGAGAGTCAGACTCCTGGCAGAGTGAAGTTGCTCTGGATTGTGTGGGTTTTCCCCAACTTGGAAAACATAGCATCAAACAAAGTCTTAAAGATATACATTAGAAATGACTGTGTCTTAGGCTTAAATGCAGGACCAACACATCCTAAATAAACCTATGATTCCAGGAGCAAGAGGGGGAAGAGGAGACCTTTTGTCAGTCAGTTCCCTCTAAGTCCTGCTGCTACATGGAAAGAAAGCAATAAGGCACACTTTATGAAATCTGGGTAGGAGTTCACCCTTAAAATAAACAAGTGCTATGTCAGCAATAATAAAAAAAAGAAAGACAGTCAGTGACAAACTCTGTAGACTGAATTCTTTTAATGGACAAATCCTGGAGGTAACTGTATCCTTCTTCTTCAGCTTGCTTATGGTGGGGCCCATAGGTATCACTGTGCAATGGCAACTAGCAGAATGAAAGGAATATCAAAAGGTATCCCGTAACAAAAGCCCTTCAGTAGGTAAAGAGGGGGGAAACTGGTGTCTGCATTCAGTGTCTATACTGTATTAGGAAGAATGTAAAGCTTGCACCCATTCACTAGACCCCTGGGAGATGACACAAGTTAAATTCTCTGTGGAGAGTCAGGCTCCTGGCAGAGTGAAGCTGCTCTGGATTGCCTCTTGACTACCGATCAAGACAGTGGGTAGTGACACCTGCAGGGTGCTCAGCAGCGGCTGATCTGATTTCTGGAGAATACTACAGTCCGTAGAACATTGAGAGTCACCCTGTAGTGCTGGATGATGCCGGACTGCCGAGCCGATTTACTGAGCTGGACAGTGGAGCAGCCTAGTCTTAAAAGGGAGGATGGCACACTCCCCTCCATGAGCCTTCAAGTTCAAAAGAGAAAGAGGAATATATCTGCCTCCCCAGGATGCCCTTTAGTTTTCTTTCCTCTGGTAAATGTAGTCCAGACAATGCTGAAAAATACAATGTTTCTAGGTGATGGGACTACTGGTCCCAAGATCATCTGCTTCTCAGACACACTTCCCACTCTGTCAGCAGGAAATGATGTGTTTACTCTGCACTGGATGCTAAAGGGGAAGAAAGGGAACCTCAGTCTGTGCAACACATATCCCTGAAATGCTGAATGACCCAGCCTGGATCTGGCTACATACTATACCTACAACTCATTATACATTAGTGTGATGGTCAATGGGAAGAATGCTCCATACACTTGTGGTCATTGCGTAGAGTTCTCCTCTTACAGATAGCTAAAAAGATCAATAGTGCCAGTGAGAACTTATCTTAGGAATTGCTCAAGGAACCTCTAGCAACCACTGGACGAACTTTAGCTTTCCATGGAACCCTGTAGAGTAAAATGTACACAACAGCCAGTGCTCCGGGCCTTGTTTCTCCCATCCTGGAATGTGGGTGGTCACTTTGTCATCACATGCACTGTATCTGCTGATGTCAGCAAGGGGGCAGTGAAAAGACTGATCAAAGACCAACAAGAAGAGTGTCTTCATGGAACCAGTCCTCACAACTAGAACTAGATTGAAGAACAATAGAATAAGGTAAGTTTTTTACTCTGCATTATTTTATCCCTTTCACATAACATCTTTAATCAGCTTAGGGGGTAAGGCACACATTTTATGATTTACCAACTGCCCAGAGTTGGGCTTTAAGAATAATTTTGAACACTACACTGGCCATACAAGACAATACCCACAACCCTTTCTATGGAAAATTACTGTAATATCTATGCCTTCAGACATCAGGTAAGAAGAACTACAAAAATGGACCTGTGACTCCTCCACTTCAGCATTTCTGAACTGATAAAAAAACATTCTTCTCCCATCCCATGATGCAATGTAAACTTCTCTATGTCTATATCTATCTCGTGCATGATGTAGTTGAAGAATGGTCTCACACACACACAAAATTTGGTTGTCAGATATTAGATTTCATTGTAATTATATCCCAATACAAGCCATATTGGAGAGTTATTTGGCTATCTGTATTGATCTCAAAAGCTAATAATTTTAAAGTGACTATGTCACCACTAAGAAAAAAAGTCTAAGAAAACCAATAATACCTGTCTGGTGGTCTGTGACTCTGATCTTCACTGTCCTGCAGAGAAATGGTGTCTGAAAAGTCTGGGAATGCTTGATGCCTGGTCTCTTGCATCAGCAATATGTTCAATCCACCGTTTTCCCTGTCATTATATGATGTAGAAAGTAAATGAATAAACTTCCCAGTAATGCTATTACTAGGCTGCAGCTAGAGGGAGCTGTAATGATTTGTAGAGTGATTTCAAGAGACTATACCAACAAGCTCACATTAAACTGGGAATGCAAGGAAGTGACACATGTTTTCAGTCTCCTCTTTAAATACAGGTTAGTCACACTTGGTTTATGCTATCTTTGTTCAATTTTGTGTTTGTTATGAAATTCACATTCCTAACAAATGAATTCAAGGCCATGTTGCAAAAATGAATCCACACCAATAAACGTCTTAGGAGAAAAGCTACGTTTTAGACAAAAAAATCCTAATTAACAAGAATCCAAATGCAAGTGAGTCTAATTATTCATTAAACAGGTGTCCAACAGCCAGTTGATTATAAAAGGGTGTCATTTAACAAAGAAAACCCCTTCCCAGTTCATGCTGTCAGCAATGGCACCACATGGAAGAGAAATGTCACAAGGCCTGAGAAAGAAAATAATTTCTTTACACAAAAAAGGTGAAGGCTACAAGAAGATCAGCAAAGCTTTACTTATCAGTCAGAATACTGTAGCAAAAGTGATAAAAAAAATAACAAAGATTGGAACTGCAACCATCTCACAGAGACGTCCAGGCCATCCACAGAAGTTAACACCTTGACAAGAGCATCTTTTGATGAGAAGGATTGAAGAAAATAACCATGCAAGTTCACTGTAGTTAGCTAAATAAGTAGAAAGCCAAACTGGGGTGATTGTTTCCCGTGACACAATATGGCGTACACTGCACAGGAATGGCATGCATAAGTGTTGTCCACAAAGGAAGCCTCTCCTAAAGCCCATGTACAAAAAAGCCCACCTAGAATTTGCTGGGGCCCATGCTGAAAAAGAAGACTACTGGGACTCTGCACTCTGGAGTGATGAGACCAAGAGATATGTTTTTGGAACTAATGGCTTCAAAACTGTATGGTATCGCAATGGTGAGGAGTACAAAGAGAAATACATGGTGCCTACAGTGAAACATGGTGGTGGCAGTGTCCTTCTGTGGGGCTGCATGAGTGCTGTTGGTGTTGGGGAGCTGCATTTCGATGATGGTATCATGAATTCACAGATGTACTGCTCAATATTGAAAGAGGAGATGCTACCATAACTCCGTGCCCTTGGTCGTTGTGCACTTTTCTAACATAACAATAATCCAAAACACACATCTAAGGCCACTGTTGTATTTCTGAAGAACAGGGTGAAAGTGATTCAGTGGCCAAGTATGTCTCTTGATCTGAATGCAATCGAACACCTATGGGGAATTCTTAAGAGACAAGTTGAGCATCACTCTCCATCCAGCATCCAGGCTCTAAAAGAGGTCGTTTTTGAAGAATGGAAAAAGATTGATGTTGCAATATGTCGCCAACTTGTTCATTCCATGCCTAGAAGACTTGGTGCTGTCCTTACAAATCATGGAGTTCATACAAAATACTAGGTGGAGTATTTTTTGTTGTGGGGTGTATTCATTTTTGCATCAACTAATTTGAGAAAAACTGAAGATTTTATAATCTAAGTTATATTATTAACCTTACTTTCATGTAATGAGCCGAACAAATGTTCTATAAAACTCAGTTTTGTAAAAATGTTGGAAATTGTTCTTGTGTTCATTGAGATACTGATTAAAATTTTACTTTTCAAAAGGGGTGTACTCATTTATGCTCAGCACTGTGCATGTGTATGCGTATATGTGTGTATATATATATATATAAATATATATATATATATACTGTATATATCTCAATCAGAGTGATGATGCAAAATTGCAATCTCATTTTTCACCATATGTGTTACCAGAGGACGGCTTCAGCAAAAAGGCATAACGTTCCTTCAGGAAATGTATATAGGATAAGTTAGCTCTTTACAGCACCTCCACATCTCTGTTCTGACTGGAGTATCAGCAATAACCAATCAACCTGCCCTGAGCTGTCCTTACTCCACAGGAACCTTTCCCTACACTATGCACCAAAATAATGTGTGTTCCCTAATTTAAAGGCTCCCCTCACCCAAGATGGCCACTGAAGTCTCTTGAGAGTTTAATGTCCAATCAACCCTAAGGGATCAATTCCCGATAAGACCCCTCTTTCCATGCAAAAATAGCACAGAACCACCTACATGTGGGAAGGCTAACTGCACCTGCCTAGTAGGCAGGCCACTGACTGGTGAATTCACTGTGTACAGTTAGATGGAATAGGATTGAATAGATTTAATCTTAATAATCATCTACTATAATAGGAAAAATAGGACATTACAGACCACATTACGTGGAGGAGCCCAATGAAAGAGTCCTTTTTTTAAAAAAAAAAAGTGAAAACTTATCATCCATTCTCAAATAAGGTTCTATGGAGTCCTGGGGTTCCTCTAGTGGTTCCTAGGGGTTCCTTTGTGTTGTGACTGATTGATCACACATCTGATGGCTCCTGCTTAATTCTGGATGCAACACCACGGTTCCATATACCGCATCAGTGTAAACCTAGACTAAGAGACCACCACTTTAAGGGGTGCATTTTTCCCACCAACTACCAAAATTAGTAAGGTTTCCCCAAGACCTGGGTTCCCTTAGGGTAAAAAGGTTGTAAAATGCTTCCCTATATACTCAATCCATACTGTATATTTGAATATTACCTTTAAGAAGTACCTCCACTTTTGCTGAGAAAAAAATATTCCCCTATGGCTGATCTATGTACATTGCAGGGATTTTAACAAACTTTGTTACAGATTCCTACCTTTTGCTATTCTAAAGAAATAACTGTTTGTTTGTCTGTGTGTTGATTTCATAATTCTCAATCAGCTGCTACACTTGCAGGGTTCTAATGAGCAAAGGGGCAGGGTCTGCATCCCTTCAAGCATGATTTACCTTTGGGACTATCTCACCAAAAAGAACATTTTTTTTTTGCAGGGGATGCTCAAAATGTGACTTGTATCTTAGTACAGACTTTTAGGAAAATCAATAAGCCAATCACACAAGCAGGACATGACATTTCTGGGGGGCATTCTGTATACCATTTGTGTACAGAACACTTCCAGGTTGCCATGCTGCATTGCATTTTACAGAAAAGTACAGCATTGCAGATTGAAAAGAAAAGGACATTTTTAATAAAAATTCAATTGCAATATGACTTGTACTGTAGCAAATGTATGCACTATATTATTATTTTTTATATGCTATATTATTCCCCACAAAAGTGGAGTTATACTTTAATTATACAGCAATTGCAATACAATTCATTTCCAAAAGCACCTGATTTATTTAATGATGGTGTTAAATTACATGTAACATATTCCCCCCCCAAAAAAAAAATTCAGACCCAGTGCAATAATGGAATAACTGTGAAGCAATCAAAAGGGCTGGAGGTGCTGGAAAATCTGGCTCACCACAAAATAAACTTTCCTAATTAAGCCAATTAAAGCGTCTCTCAGTGTGTAATCTTGAGACTCCACCAAAAGCTTTCTGAAAAGGTTTTCTTGCGCCTTAAGCGCGTGGAAGTGCAGGGCTCACATCTGTCCAGAGTAATGCAGGCTGTAGTGAGCCACAGGCGATCTAAAGAGCAGCAGATGCTCTCCATGGTGCTGAAAGTCCCAGCCCAGAGGTCATGCCAAAGGAGAAATAAAGCAGGTTTGCGTAAGTAAATTCCCCATGTTAAGAATTCCCTGTAAGTGCTGCTTAAATAAACATATTCAGGTCTTTTCTGGGGAAGGGGAGGGAGGAGGATTTTATTACTTCTTATCTTATGTACAGAATATACTGTATATCATAAAATGTATACAGTTGAAAAAGTTCCTTCTGAACATTTCCCCCCAAAAATTAAATAAATATTTTTCACATGATTTCTTACATATTCATAACAAGTCCTTTGACTATAAGATGCTGTAATTTTTTAAATATTTTGTTTTATTCAGAAGGAAATACATCTGAAAGTGAACATAACATGTATTATCTATACAGGATCGCAGTACATTCAGGATAGTCATACTTATAGTTCAACAATCTGATAGATCCAACAGTATGACTCCTAGACATGTGCGATTCGTTTCTTTATGAGTCAAAATGCGGATGAAATTTTTGTTATTTGGAGACTTGTATGTATCCAAATTTCTGCATCACAATAGTAATGAATTTCAAGGAATTTGAAATTAATTATAACAAATCGAATTATACAAGTTCAAATTTGAAATGAGTTTGAATTTAAAATGGAAACATATTCCAATAAATACAGTAAGGTATAAAGGTGACATATGATGATGATTCCTGTTTAGGCTGCTTTATAGAATAGAATAGAATAGAAAGTAATAGAATAAAAATAAAGGAATAGAATAAAATAGAATATAAAGTTCTATAATTCACTGGCCTGCCTCGCTGCTGGCTATCCCCGCTTCAGTTGATCCTGAATACGGCTGCCAGACTCATTCACCTTTCCAACCGCTCCCTCTCTGCCACCCCCCTCTGCTAATCCCTCCACTGGCTTCCGATTGCGCAACTGATCAAATTCAAAATCCTAACACTGACGTACAAAGCTGTCCACCATACTGCCCTGAACTACATCACTGACCTAATATCCAAGTACCACCCAGCACGCACACTCCGCTCCTCACAAGACCTCCTTCTCTCTAGTTCCCTGGTCTCCTCCTCCTATGCCCGCCTGCAGGACTTCTCCAGGGTGTCACCCATCCTCTAGAACTCCCTGCCCCAACCCATCAGATTATCACCTACTCTCCTCTCCTTTAGGTGCACCCTGAAAACCCATCTCTTCAGGGAAGCCTACCCCACCCCCTGCTAACTTGCCGACCTCCTCCACTCTTCCTACCACTCCATCCCCCAAAGCTATGTCCTCCTGTGCCACCATCCCCTCCCTCCTAGATTGTAAGCTCGAAAGTGCAGGGCTCTCAATCCCCTCATGTTTTGCATTGTATTGGTATTGTTCTGTCACATGTTCTGTCCCCCTTTGTAATGTACAGTGCTGAGCGAACTATTGGCGCTTATAAATACTGTATAATAATAATATTAATATAATAGAATAAAACAGAATAGAATAAAAAAAGAATAGAATAGAAAATAAAGGAATAGAATAGAAAATTGAGGGATAGAAAAGAATAGAATAAAATATAAAATTAAAGAATAGAGTAGAAAAAAAATAGAATAGAATTGAAAAAAAAAGGAATATAATATAATAGAAAATTGAGGAATAGAAAAGAATAGAATAAAATATAACATTAAAGAATAGAGTAGAAAAAAAATAGAATAGAAAATAAAGGAATAGAATAGAACATCGAGGGATAGAAAAGAATAAAATATAAAATTAAAGAATAGAGTAGAATACATAGAATAGAATAGAATAGAATAGATCAGAGTAGAAAAGAATAGAATAGAGTACAAAGAATAGAAAGCACAATGTCAACAGAGCTATTATGAATGAACATAACAACTGTGCTTCCTATACAGTGATGCTTTGACTGGCACGCAGTTATTACATGGTACCTGGGCCAATCACAGCACCTTGTACCTTCCAATTAGCTGTAGCCAATTACAGATCACTAGTAATCACAGTTGTTATAAATGTAACCCATTCATGATAGCACACAACATTCCTGTTAGAGTGATTTTCATTGTAACAGCCATTAATGTGTAAAAAAAATATCCCTGATTTCCTCCCCCCCAGAGTAGTACAGTGCACTACATACTACAGAGTAGTATGGTGACACTGAGCTACCCTCATGAAAATATGTAAAAAAAAATTGGAGAAAGGAAACCAAATGTTAAAAAAAAGTTTTTTAAATTTTTTACAAAAAACATTTAAATTAATTAAATAAAAGTAGCGCAGTGCTGAATAGCAAAAAAATTGCTCTGGTCATGAAGGGGGTGAAACCTTTCCAGAGTGTTTAAATGCTTGTGGAATTGGCCATTAGAGGCCCATGTAACAAGGTGACAACATAGCAGCAGAAATGGAAGACAACAACAGAGTGTTGTCACCCTATAACAGAAAAGGCCTGTACAAGGTCCTTCATGGTAGGATCACCAGGTTTTATTTTATTAAAAGCTGCAGATTTTAAAAAAATGTAAAGATGACAAAAAAAATACAATAACACACAGACATAGCTGGTATATACAGCGTATAATGTCAACTTTTTATTGCTGTTTGTTGCTCCAGTATTGGTGTCCCCACACAGGTCTACTTTTAATAGTGTGTACTTTTATAGTGGAATGTTTATGTTTTTTTATGTGCAAATTAAGATTACGGCTCCATTTAGATTGGCCTGATTCACATACAGTAAACATTTGATAATAGAATTTATTCTCATGCAACATGCTGGTATTTTTATTCCAGTTTTTATTTTTTTTCCCTTCATTATATATCCTGATAACATGACTTCACCTCTTGCTTTCTCTCTATACATATACGTATATATGGATATATATAAAATCTTTCTATCTTTCATTTCTGTTTTTTGGATATCTTCCTATAAATCACAGCTGTATTGTTCCGCATGGCGTCTCATGTCGGGATGCTTGATTTGCTATGTAAATGGGCCTTGATCATGGCTTGAATGCATTATTCAGAAGCATGCTGACAGATCCCATACAGAAACGTATTAATTATTAAGCAATATATTTGTAAAATCTGATGCACAATACGGATTAGCTTGCCATTTGTATGGTAAAGGTCCAGCTGTTATTGGCTTCCACTGGCAGCAATATGAAGCGATATGAATTATTTAGCTGTAAAATAATATGTTATATAGACTCAGAAGCGAGGATGTTTTATGTCAGCTATTTAGACAGAAATTATATATTTAATTTTTACGAGATATATACTTTGTGAAATAAGTGCATTCTCACTAGTATTTGTATCATGTAATCATTGCCATAAATTATAATACAAACTGTAGTTTTGGATGCAATATGTAGTTATGTACAGCAGGTTAGTATTAGATTGGAGGGCTGGATATTTGTAGTCCTGGCACAATCAGATGAAAAGGGCTTGTAGTTTCTTAAAGTGAATGCGCTTGCCATTTTATATATATTTATGTTATTTTTGTGCTTCTTTCTGATTTAGCTTCACCATGTTTTATGACTTAAAGTGGAATTAAATCCGCCTCTCCTTTACAGCCATCTTGGCTGCTGTTGATCTGTAGTTACCATGACACGCATATGATCAGTTATGACACCATCCATTGATGGTGTCATGTACCTTGTTTGGAGGCTGAAGTTACAAGAGGGCTTCTCCTTGAGGCTCTGGTGAGAGTACTCCTTAGGGGCACAGGGCTCAAAGAAGCATGGGTGCGGGTAATCAGGTAGAAGATAGCAGTAGTCTCTGGACTACAGTCAGCAGAAGTTCAGGCACACCAGAGTAGGGCCAAATATGGCACCAGGGAACTGGACTTTGGAAGCTTGGTACAGGGACTGCAAGGAAGCATAGTCAGAGGTAAATGCAGGTACCCATTGAGATCAAGGATGTGGCAAGCCAGGGTCAGCACAGATAGACAGCAAAGATGCAGGCAGTAGCCAAGCCAGATACATACATGAGGATCAAGAGTAAGCATCGTCAAGCAGTAGGTGGTGGTTGATACTAGGAAGACAGCAGAGTGTTGTGAGAGGCAAAGTGAGGTCAAAGTCCAGAATCTACAAAGCAAGGTCAGGAGCAGACCGGGTCAGCAACGGGAGATCAGACAATAAGAGCAGGAACGTAAAAACAGAGGTTAAAGGAAGCTGAAGATCATCCAGTGATTAGCACACATCAGGGCCTCCTTTAAATAGCCATTCCTGGGATTGAACATGTGCAGGCCTGCACCGATTTCACGTACATGTGCACCAGTGCTCATTGGTGCTCACAGATGAGCCAACATGTCAGTGCATGCTGGTTACTGGCCAAAGTCCACCCGTTTCTAGCACATGCACACAAGCATATATGAGCATGAGCATTAACTGTATGAGTACTGGTCTCCTGACAGATAGTATTACAGTTTTGTTAAACATACATGTACAAACAAATGTGACAGTTTTATCGTTCACCACATGGTTGGGATGTAACTGGTTTGGGAAGCAGCCAATGGGTTTAGTTTAGCTTTAATGGCTAATCTCCACCAACCAGCTTTTTCTCTGTCCAATATGTGCTTCATTATTGTTCATACTGACCACTGAGGTAGCCTAGCTGGACAGTAGATTGGAGGTTCGTGTAGCCTAGTCATGAAATAAGGAGATGTTGAGTCTCAGCAACAGAGAATCTAAATCAGAGAGGGGCACAGACACGGTGTTTCTGTAATAAAGCTATAAGAAACCATCCTGTGACTTCTCATTCTAGGCAGGTCTTTTACTTTTTAAAGCACAAAATGCAGTACAGGTTCAGTTTAAAAACAGGTCTGGTGTCACAGTCACAACTGTTCAGTGTCAGTGGTCATGGCTGTTCAGTGTCAGTGGTCATGACTGTTCAGTGGCAGTGGTCATGACTGTTCAGTGTCGGTGGTCACGACTGTTCAGTGTCGGTGGTCATGACTGTTCAGTGGCAGTGGTCATGACTGTTCAGTGTCGGTGGTCATGACTGTTCAGTGTCAGTAGTCATGACTGTTCAGTGTCGGTGGTCATGACTGTTCAGTGGCAGTGATCATGAATGTTCAGTGGCAGTGGTCATGACTGTTCAGGGCAGTAGTCATGACTGTTCAGTGTCAGTAGTCATGACTGTTCAGTGTCAGTAGTCATGACTGTTCAGTGTCAGTGGTCATGACTGTTCAGTGTCAGTAGTCATGACTGTTCAGTGTCAGTGGTCATGACTGTTCAGTGTCAGTAGTCATGACTGTTCAGTGTCAGTAGTCATGACTGTTCAGTGTCAGTAGTCATGACTGTTCAGTGTCAGTAGTCATGACTGTTCAGTGTCAGTAGTCATGACTGTTCAGTGTCAGTAGTCATGACTGTTCAGTGTCAGTAGTCATGACTGTTCAGTGTCGGTGGTCATGACTGTTCAGTGGCAGTGATCATGAATGTTCAGTGGCAGTGGTCATGACTGTTCAGTGACAGTGGTCATGAATGTTCAGTGGCAGTGGTCATGACTGTTCAGCATTGGTGGTCATGACTGTTCAGCGTTGGTGGTCATGACTGTTTAGTGTCGGCGGCCATGACTGTTTAGTGTCAGTAGTCATGACTGTTCAGTGTCAGTAGTCATGACTGTTCAGTGTCGGTGGCCATGACTGTTCAGTGTCGGCGGCCATGACTGTTCAGTGTCAGTAGTCATGACTGTTCAGTGTCAGTAGTCATGACTGTTCAGTGTCGGTGGCCATGACTGTTCAGTGTCAGTAGTCATGACTGTTCAGTGTCGGTGGCCATGACTGTTCAGTGTCGGCGGCCATGACTGTTCAGTGTCGGCGGCCATGACTGTTCAGCATCGGCTTTAATGACTGTTCAGCGTCGGCGGCCATGACTGTTGAGTGACGGCGGCCATGACAGTTGAGTGTCGGCGGCCATGACTGTTGAGTGTCGGCGGCCATGACTGTTAAGTGTTGGCTGTCATGACTGTTCAGTGTTGGCTGTCATGACTGTTCAGTGTCGGCAGCCATGACTGTTCAGTGTCGGCAGCCATGACTGTTGAGTGTCGGCGGCCATGACTGTTGAGTGTCGGCGGCCATGACTGTTCAGTGTCGGCGGCCATGACTGTTCAGTGTCGGCGGCCATGACTGTTCAGTGTCGGCGGCCATGACTGTTCAGTGTCGCAGGCAATGACTGTTCAGTGTCGGCGGCCATGACTGTTCAGTAGTTTTATAGTTTCCATGAAAGTCATCGCTGGCATTTCTCTCTTGAAAATTTCTAAAATGTTCTTAAGTGGGTCAAGTGACTGTAAAGGTGGTCCTTTATGCCTGATTTTCTGGTCCTCCTTGATTATCAACAGAAATGTCCCTCAAGGATCCTCTTTAATGTTTTGCCAGTTTTCAACATTTTTATATTACTGGCAGAAAGAGTCAAAAAACGTGTTTGCGTTTCCTTGTACATGTGCAGATTATTGGCCAAAATCTGTTTTACCAGGAGATACAGTTAAGCATAAGGGGCCATCCAGCTGCTTTGCATCCCTCTCAGTGTTTAGTGCTCCTGGTAGGGAGAGGTGCAGTATCCAGACCCCTTGTCTGCAGCCTGTCAAAGTCTATGGCAAGCCGCAGCTGGACGGGGCTAAACGCTGTACTGAGTGGTATTCACCTTTAGGGACATATGAGTTCAGGGATGAATGCCAGGAATGCAGAAGACCTTCATTCTGGGCATTCACCTCTGAACACAGAGGGTCCTGAGGGCCTTTTCACACCTACTGTATGGACTTTTGCAGCACTAAAAGGCACATTCCCAGCATGACAAAAGCACATAAAAATATTACCATGTAAATTCGATGTGACTTTTCTCACCACTGGACTGCGTTTTCACTGCAGTTTGAAATATCCTGCATGCAGTATGTTTGGTGCGCTTTTCAAAAATGCACCAAAAATGCATTTTCCATTTAAGTCACTGGGAAAAGCACCAAAAATGCACCCAGGGTGTGTTTTTAGGTTTGTTTTTGGGGTCATGTGGCACAAAGATGCTGGTTGTTAAGGAACAATCACCTTTCGGCATCCTTTTATCAATCATCAGATATTTAACCATTAATCCCCCAAGCACTCTCCCCCCCCCCATCCCTTGCTGGGGTAGTGCAGAAGTTCTGCAATCTTTATTCACCATCAAGCTCCTCCAGTCCAGCCACCCTCTCTCCCCCAGCCAAAGCTGCAGGCTGACCCTCGCGCTGTCTTTCCAGCTCTTTCCCCTGATGGTGGTAGAATTGTTCCTGCAGATGAGGAGCTGGAGCATGCTGACCACCAAGGAGGTACTAGGGGAGGCACGATCAATGGTTGTTAAGGATGCTGGCGGGTTCCGCCTCATTAACAACCATCCATGGGCATCCTTGACAACCAGTGAATAGAGTCCTTTACAACCAGCTATTCATGTATATGTACTGTAATGCAATGCATTTAAAATGCGCTGTTTGAAAAAAACACATAGTACATTTTAGAAGCACTGCTATGTAAAAGCAACTGCGCTGTAGTGTGAAAAGGCCCCAAATGTTAGTTCCACTTGGTACAGCTTTCAGCTGCATCTATTCACAGCCCGCCATAGATTTTGATAGGCTGCAGACAGTGGGGCCTGATATTGCACCATTCTCTCCCAAGTGCACTAAAACAATAGAAGGAATGCACAGCAGATAGACAGCCCTTTGCACAGGGCCATGGATAAGTGGGTACACCCAGTCCTCTTGTATGGGGCCCAGGCCAGCAGGGGGACACAGGCAGCTGGATGAAGCGGATGTGGGCAGGGAGGGTGATCGGCATGGCGGAGGGGGCAGATACTGGAACCGATCCCGAGTATGGTTGTCTCTGGTTTTCAGCTGCTGCAAAGAGAGCCATACAGCGTATCAGTTCCAGTAAATACCCCCCCCGCCACCCCCATCACCCTCCCTGTACACCATACATTCCCCCCTGCTGCCCCCGCAGTGCTGCCAGCTTCCCTCCTCTCCCTCCCAACAACAGCTGCAAGCACACAATGGGATCCTTCAGGATGGAGAGTGGGGGCAGGGTCTGGTAAATACGTCACATTAATCAACCATGGCCTTTTCTGAATGAACACGATGAGTAATTGGTACTGATCACTCACTGTGTTCATTCATAACTAAAGCATAGTAAACTGTGTTTTTTTAGGGTGGGGGGGGCTGTCAAGTTGACTCTGTGGGGCCCCATTGCTTCTAACAGCAGCCCTGCTTGTGTGAAAAGGACCTAATTAGAATTTATGTGCAACAAACTAGAACAATGCTTTCTAGGTATGGCTTCCTACCAAACATGAGTTTGGCCAGGGAACTATCATTTTCATGAAATATCAGAAGTGACAGCTTTGCCTGAAAAAAAAACAGCACACATGGTTTCAGTGTGTTAAAAGAATATACTCCGTCATATGACCACAATTTCTGCTCCAGTGTAAAATAAAACTGATGCACGTCTGATGTGACTGTGGTCAGATTATTGCTCCTTAACTTGTCTTGAATGGTGCACTTCATTCTCCTGACAGTTTTCTGCAAAGTAGGACACTAGATTTAAGGAACTCGTAGTATTTTACACTTTCTATGCAGCTCCATGCATCACTTTGACATACAGATGCAATTCAGAGACATAGAGGAAAGGTGAAACGCATTAATGTAGCATAGCAAAAGTGAAGAGGGAGCAAAACTTCAGTCACTGCTGATACCTAAATCTGGATGAAAACTTTATTAGGTTTTTCATTTAAAATATAACAAATTCTATTTCTGACTGTAGGGGGCAGCATTGCATGCCTGGGAACATACAGTAGACTCATGATATGTTATTTATTATATTGCTAGTGTTAACGTCGCCGCTGTCAGAAAAGAAAAGAAAGTTTATAAGAGCTATAAAGGATCTTACCTAAAGACTTTTTTAACTGCATCCGTTCCTTTCTTTTGACAGCATTGCCCAACATTGTAAAGTGGATATTTTCTCTAAAAACTGATTGGGGTCATGTATTAATTCCATCGCAGAGCAAAGAAATGCTGAACAGCAGCAAGGAGACAGGTCATAGGCAGATTTATTAAAACATTGCAGCTTAATTAAAAACATCCTCCCTCTGCTGTTTTAACATAGCATTGCAACAGAATAAAACCTTCCCCTGACCACTTCTTAATTGTGCGTCATTTTTTAGTGAAGTCTGTGTCATCTCCAGTGTTGCAGACTTATGCAAACCTATCTCAGTTGGCCTCCTACGACTGCAGGCTCAGAGATGGCCACATTAAAAAAAAAAACCCTGTCTGCATGTGAACTGAGAGGCGCCTGATCTGCATCTAATGTTTTTGCTCATTTGCTCTATAAATGTCCTTTCGAGATACCCAGTTTTCAACACTAGGCACTGGTGAACAGCTTGCAAGCCATAGAAAGGTCTCAAATGAGCCCCTGTTATTACCTGCAGATATATTGGAGATCTTTCTATGACTAAGCATTTTCCAAGTGAAACATTTCAGGAGGGTTTTGGAGCTCATTGTCTCGAAGGATGAAGTTTACCCAATGCTGATGTCATCCAAGCGCATGCAGCTTTTGCAATATCATAGGAGTTGGTCAGAGACTAGGGACATGCTACAGGTAATTCTGGAGACTGGACCCTGAGGAAGTCACGTGTTACCGTGACGCAACGCGTCGGAATGCGAGGAGGATTCTGGGAGCGCGGTGACGTCATTTCCGGCGTGGCAGCCATATTTGAAATCTAATACCCATGCAGGAGATTCATAGCATGGGGTATTGAAGGCTTGTAATGAGAAGAAATCAAATGTGAATGGGCAATTTTACTATATATCTATTTCTGAAGAATAAACAGGATTACACTATATGAGTTTTTTGTCTATATATGAACCGAGGAGGAGACTGCTGATAGAGTGTAAGAGGCGGGGGTGGACCTGGTGAGTCATCGGAGTGGTGTCCTGGTTTAAAGCGAGCTGACCCTGTGGGGCCTTGGTAAGGAGGTGAGGGGCCACTACAGCTATTGTTTGGATTCACACAGTGTGGACGCGTGTGAGCACATGCATGAAGATTGAGAGTTTCTTATGTTGGATTTGGACACTTCTATTCTCCATATGGACTTTATTTTTTACAACAGATGTGTGTAGTGATTTTTGTTAGTGATTGGCACTAATTGCACTTTATTCCCAATTGGCAGTATACGGGTTGCACATTTTTTGTAATTGCACATTTTTCACATAGGTCTAGCACTTTGTGTTTTTATTCAGAGCACTGCTATATTTTGAATAGTTAGCTTGCACTTTATATTTATTTAGTAAGTTTAGGGATAGCGCTGCACTTTATATATATATATAAATGCTGCAGTAGAGCTTCAGAGAGTGGAAAGTAGGGACATTTTACATTAGACTGCTAAAGATCACTGGCACTGAAACCCCGTTACAAATAAACTCTCTTCCTCCAACTTTTGAGTGCTGGGGTCCCAGGGCCACCCAACATGTACCAAAATTAGATGCATGTGGACCTCGGGCCACAGGTTGGACACCTGCTCTTAGGAAACTCAGTTGTGTTTCCTGACCCATGCCTGAGCTCTTCTTAAAGCAGAACTAAAGCCATCAATTTAACAATTTTAAAAAACAGTTACATTCCCGGCAAGTGCCGGGATTGTAATTATCACATTTGCCTGTGTTCTCAACCAAGTCTGCAGCTAATATTTTTACTAAAATCTGCTCTGTCCCACATTGTAAATATTTTAATGCCTGAGTCACTTTAAATAGAAACAAATTCTAAACTAGCAGTATAAGCACTTAAAAGCAAGCCCTCATTCGCCTCTCTAACTATAGGCATTGTGGAACAATTCATCTTCAAAACTCACAACAGAATCACTGAAATAACAGCTCTTATTCCTATTCTATTAGCTCCTAGGTTAGCCAGATAGGCTGTTTTTTTTTAAGCAGAGGCTGAGTGGCCTGGGAGTGAGTTAGAGAGGTTACCTCAGGACAGGCTGTGAGGCTCTAGCAGATCAGGGCTTCTGGAGCCCTCCCACCTTTATAGAGAGTTGAGAACTTTCTGGAACAGGGGAGGAGGCCCAGATCTGCATGTTTGAGGGACCTTGTCCAATCCCCTGGCAGGAGGCTGGGCATGGTGACCAAGGCAACCCTCAAATATCAGAGAGCCTGGGAACAGAATCAGTGTCGGGTGTAAGAATAAGTGCTGTCTTTAGCATAGTTGTCATCTAGCTGGGCTAGCATCTACAGGAGGAGTTGTGCTTGGAGTCTCTCTACCTTGAGCAGTGCTAAACAAAAGGTGATGGAAATGTAATTGACCTAATTGACACCAATGCATTTACCAAAACATAGCAAAATGTCACTGAAATCTGCTACATTTTACCAAATTTCAGGGAAATAAAAACTATTGATTTTGCTAACCCCTAGTGGCATCATCATTATTATAACGCCCACCACTCGTCCAATGAGCTGGCAGAAGGTAGGTAAGTGACAGGGTGTGAAATTCAGCAGAAAAAGTATCATCTGTCACCCAATATACATCCTCAGTATCCAAAGAACATAACAAGGGTGGGAAGATCACCAGGGTATGTGTCTCCTTTTACAGAATCTGTGGGTAAAATAGTTCCTATATCCATGTTTGAACTGCGTACCGGGAGCTGTCCGAGGTACCTCTGTTCTGCCTGACATATTTAACTGTCGGATGTTCTATTCACTTCCCTCGTTGTGTGCACGCCATCTCTTGTCAGCTCCGCTCACAATTTCCCATTGAGCTGTGAGTCTAAAGGGGTTTTGATTTTGCTATTCTACAAAATTTTTGTGCCATTTGCAACTTTGGCACATTGCTATTTGCACTTCCCTCTTAAATATTTATGAACTATATATCACTTTAAATATGGAGTGAAATATTGAAGAGCATGCAGGTTCCAGCACATACTCTGGGGGTTGTCAGTATTTATTTAATTCCGCCGTATGAGCTGACAGTTTAGTTGTAGCCTGTTTACCGCATAACGAAAGGTTTCTGATTCCAGAGCCTTTCTGAGTGTCTAAGGCTTTCCTAGGGATGTCTGATCTAGTAGCTGACTGGGCACTCACTAAACTTACAAAAGGGTTTTCCTACACAAGTAACACGATTCAAAAAATCTAAATCCAAGCTCATCTCTGGTAACTGTATAGTATATGTGAACCCTCACCTTGTAAAACAACCCATTCAGTTTAAAATAGAAATGAAACGCAAAACATTTGTGTATAGATATAAAAAAAATGAAAAAATAACTTTTTTCCCTTTTTATAAGTGATCTCATACCTTCTGCATAAGGAGTTCAGAGAAGTGGGGGTGGAGAAACAGCAGCACATTGATCTTCCCAGTGAATGGCTGTGGCTGGGAGGGGTGTCAGAAATCCTGATCATTGGAGGAGAGTAGGTTGAGTTCCAGAAAATGGACCATGCTGTGCTTTAATGCCTAGCATGGTCAGCTTTTAATAGGAAAGCAGAGGGACTGTCAGGAACACCACGGATTTCACACAAAGGAAGCAATACAAAAAGAACAGGATTCTTTTTCATACATGTACATGGTAAAGCAGGATCATATCAGGAATATGAAATGTTGGGTTTACATATTCTTTGAAGCTCCATTTATTTCAATGGGCTGTCCTACCTGTAAAAACGCAGGGGAAGTCCCTGAAGCTTTTTTTTAAAATTGAGCTGCAGCGAGATACATGGGGCTATGACACCATGTGGTTTGGTGGGAGCAAAAATGCACCGCAGGAGCCGATGTGCGAGGGTGCCATTAAGAATTAAAATGCATGTGTTCCCCAGCCAGAGAAGTGTGAACGTAGGCTAAAGTAACAGTACATGGACAGCAATCAAATACAAAACAAAGACACAAAGTCAAAGTGCTAAATGCCATGAACTAAACTAATCTATAATCCTTTATATAGGAAATTTCACCTATGCAGCTTAGTGAGTGCAATTGAGAGTTTCCATGACGACAAAATTGGTAATTTTTGGTAATTAACCATTCTGCTCATTATTAAGATTCATATAGTTTAAGGCTCCGTTCACACCAATGTGTTTTTTAGTGCTTTTTGCAGAAACGCACTACAGTCCATTTAACATGGTTTCCTATGGAACATGTTCACATCTATGCTTTTTTGAGCTGCTGCATTTTTGGAAAGGCTCGAGGACTTTTTTAAAAGCAAAAAGCGTTTTTGCTACAATAGAGTTCAACGGAGAATCTGCTGAAATGCATGGTAGTGCGCTTTTACCATGTTTTTGCTTTGTTTTGCATTTTTATTCTGCCCAGCAAAAAAAAAGATCCACTTAAAAAAAGAACACACACAAAAAAACTGAGCAAAAACGTGCCAAAAACGCATCAAAAACACGTGTAGAAAAATGCAAAATGGACTGCAAAAAGCACTGAAAAACGGAGAAATAGCAAACTGCATAGGTGTGAATGGAATCTAAGGGCCAGTTCACACTACAGAAAAGCAATCCAGATGTGTTCTGGATGCATTTTTGCATGCATGTTTTTGATGCGTTTTTGGCACGCTCCGGTGCGTTTTTGATGTGTTTTTGATGCGTTCCAGTGCATTTTTTTAAGCATTCCAGTTCATTTTATCAGCTCTCTTTTTCGTCAATATAAATAGGGACGTGTGCATTTTGGTGTTTTTTGGTGCGTTCCAGTGTGTTTTTGATGCATTTTTACCGCGTTCCAGTACAGCTCTATGCTTTTTTGAGCTGCTGCGTTTCTGGAAAGGCTCAGGGACTTTTTTAAAAGCAAAAGGCAGCGTTTTTGCTACAATAGAGTTCAATGGAGAATCTGCTGAAATGCATGGTAGTGAGTTTTTGCCGTGTTTCGCATTTTGCATTTTTATTCTGCCCAGCAAAAAAAAATCCACATTTAAAAAAAGACAACAAAAAAAAGAGCTGAGCAAAACACAGTAAAAACTCGTCAAAAATGCATCAAAAGTATGTGCAGAAAAATGCAAAGTGAAATGCGAAAAGCACTGCAAAACAGACAAAAAGCAAACTGCATAGGTGTGAATGGAGCCTAGGGCCAGTTCACACTATAGAAAAGCAGTCCAGATGCATTCCAGATGCGTTTTTTCATGCACTTTTTTTGCGTGTTTTTGGCATGCTCCGGTGCATTTGTGATGCGTTTTTGACGCGTTCCAGTGTGTGTTTTTATGCATTCCAGTTCATTTTATCCCCTCTTTTTCTTCAATATAAATAGGGGCATGTGCATTTTGGTGTGTTTTGGTGTGTTCCAGTGTTTTTTTGATGCATTTTTACTGCGTTCCAGTACAACGCTATGCTTTTTTGAGCTGCTGCATTTTTGGAAAGGCTCAGGGACTTTTTTAAAAGCAAAAAGCAGCGTATTTGCTACAATAGAGTTCAATGGAGAATCTGCTGAAATGCATGGTAGTACATTTTTGCCGTGTTTTGCGTTTTGCATTTTTATTGCAAAAAAAAGAAAACAAAAAAAAAAAGCTGGGCAAACTGCAGTAAAAACTCGTCAAAAATGCATCAAAAGCATGTGTAGAAAAATGCAAAATGAAATGCGAAAAGCACTGCAAAAAGGACAAAAAGCAAACTGCATAGGTGTGAATGGAGCCTAAGGGCCAGTTCACACTATAGAAAAGCAGTCCAGATGCGTTCGGGATGCGTTTTTGCATGCACGTTTTTTACGTGTTTTTGGCACGCTCTGGTGCATATTTTAATGAGTTTTTTACGCGTTCCAGTGCGTTTTTTATGCATTCCAGTTCATTTTATCCCCTCTCTTTTTCTTCAAGTTAAATAGGGACATGTGCATTTTGGTGTGTTTTTGGTGTGTTTTGGTGCGTTCCAGTGTTTTTCTGATGCATTTTTACCGCGTTCAAGTACAGCTGTATGCTTTTTTGAGCTGCTGCGTTTTTGGAAAGGCTCAGGGACTTTTTTAAAAGCAAAAAGCAGCGTATTTGCTACAATAGAGTTTAAACGAGAATCTGCTGATATGCATGGTAGTGCATTTTTGCCGTGTTTTGCGTTTTGCATTTTTATTCTGCCCAGCAAAAAAAAAGATCCACTTTAAAAAAAAAAGAAAACAAAAAAAAAAAAGACCTGAGCAAAATGCGGTTAAAACTCGTCAAAAATGCATCAAAAGCATGTGTAAAAAAACACAAAATGAAATGCGAAAAGCACTGGAAAATGGACATAAAAAACCTAATGGCCAGTTCATACTATTGAAAAGCAGTCCAGATGCGTTCTGGATGCATTTTTGCATGCATGTTTTTGATGCGTTTTTGGCATGCTCCGGTGCTTTTTGATGCGTTTTTGACGCATTCCAGTGCATTTTTTATGCATTCCAGTTCATTTTATCCCCTCTCCTTTCTTCAATATAAATAGGGACATGTGCATTTTGGTGTGTTTTTCGGTGCGTTCCAGTGTGTTTTTGATGCATTTTTACCGTGTTCCAGTACAGCTCTATGCTTTTTTGAGCTGCTGCGTTTCTGGAAAGGCTCAGGCGCATTTTTGATGCATTTTTGACGCATTCCAGTCCGTTTTTTATGCATTGCAGTTCATTTTATCCTCTCTCTTGTTCAAGTTAAATAGGGACATGTGCGTTTTGGTGCTTTTTGGTGCGTTCCAGTGTGTTTTTGATTCATTTTACCGCGTTCCAGTACAGTTCTGTGCAGAAAAAATGCAGCCTGTTCTACTTTTTTTTCCTGCACCTGGAACGCACTGGAACTGCAAGCACTGATGTGAACTATGACACTGACAACCATATAACCTACTTTCTGTGCATTTTGAATGCAGAAAAAAAGCAACTGAAACGCATGTCGTGTGAACCGGCCCTAACAGACTGACCATTTCTGAGGACAAGGTTGCAGAGGGTATGGACAATCCCTCGAAATTGGGAAGCTAGGCTGATATGTGCCACATGCATTGTCCGTCTGCTGTGGTATGACACCAGTGAAGTTCTATGTGATCTCTCTATTTCTTCCTGGCACGGGAAGTGTTACCCAGCACAGGGGTGACATCAGCAGCCTTTTGCTAAGCTGAGCATGAAATTGCAGGGAGTGATGAGGAAATCCCGGAGGAGCGTAAGGCAGCCCTTCCTGCTGGGACTCCACATGTAGCAGCACTGGCCTGTTTGGTCTGAGACGGAGCAGGACTGGCGCCAGCCTAATGGGCAGGTGTCTACTGCATGTAGGGCATTCAACCTCTTCAGTGCCACATGGAGCGGCAACCTCCTGTGCCAGCCGTGTACAAATCACACACCTGAATTAAAGAGTTTATTTCTGGCGTACAGTTATAAATATTCTAATATGGCACATTTACATATCACATGAATGACTGCGCCTACAAACTATCCGGAGTGAATTTAAAGAGCGCTCCTGAAGACCAAAGACGGCAAGAGACCCCGATATTACTATACAGAAGCCGATGGCAAGTCATGAAATACAAAGGAATAGTGTGAGCAAGTTATATAGCAATGCTTGTAAAAACAAATCGTTCTTAGGATCCATGCACACTAGGTGGCTGAAAAAATGCCGGAACCTGCGGCAGAAAAAGCCATAGTGGCACTGATTGCGCACAAGGTTATGAGCATTTATGGGCCTTCGCTGTTCACTACTCATTCTTCACTATCATCAATGTACACTTGAACGTGCTGAATGCTCCTAAATGACGCGTTTAGGAGCATTTATGCGCATAAAGTGTTTATTGTGCCTGAAAGTTCCTCTCAAGAATGCACTCAGGGTCGGACTGACAACTCATGGGGCCCCCGGGCAATAGGGGATCATGGGGCCCCTGTGTCCTTGCCCACACTCAAAGCATACCCAAAAAAGCCTATAAAAAGGTACCAGGGGCATTTCATGGGGCCCCCTTTTGACCCTGGGCCCTTGGGCAGTGCCCGAGTGCTTGAATGGTCAGTCCGCCCCTGAATGCACTTGTGATTTTTTTTCTTTTTTTTTTTCAGCCTAAAAAATGCTCCTCCGCAAATATGCCTGTAAATGCCCAAATGTGCATGGAGAAATAGACTGACGTAGAGTTGCTTATACAGGCTGAAAAAAAAATGACAAAAGCCTGTTTAACCAATTGAGCTCCAGATTTTACCCCCTTCATGACCAGACCATGTTTTGCTATCCTGCACTGCACTACTTTAATTGTGCGGTCATGCAATAGTGTACCCAAATGAAATTTTATATATTTTTTTTCACACAATAGAGCTTTCTTTTGGTGGTATTTGACCACCAATCAATGTACACTTGAAAATGCCGCATGCTCCTAAATGGCACGTTTACGCATGTTTTTAATGCTGCTTTTTGTGCCCCTGAGGCACAGGCATCCAGGGGAGGAACAAAAAAAACCTGATGTGCATAGGAACTTATAGAGGGGGGTTTACTAAAACTGCAAAGTGACAAATTTGGGTCAGCTCTGCAGAGAAACCAATCAGCTTCCAGGTTTTATTGCCAAAACTTACTTGAATAAGCTAGATGCTGATTGGCTCCCATGCACAGCTGTACCAGATTCTGATTGCACCAATTTTAGTAAATCTCCCCCCTAGTGTTTTTTTTATTATTATACAGGATTTATATCGCGCAGTTTTCTCAGCGCTTTACAATATAACAGGAAACAATACAGTTCAATACAAGAGGGATAGGTGGGCCCTGCTCCTTGGAGGTTACAATCTAAGAGGGAGGGGCTAGTGGTACAAAAGGTAATAACTGTGGGTGATGGACTAGTAGGAGGAATAGAAGATTCCATTTCTGAGGGAAGGATAGACTTCCCTGAAGAGATAGGTTTTCTGAGATTGCCTAAAAGTGAGCAGAATAGGCGATAGTCTGATAAATTGGGGTAGAGAGTTCCAGAGGATGGGGGAGGCTCTGGAGAAGTCCTGGAGATGAGCATGGGAGGAGGAGACAAGGGAGCTAGAGAGTAGGAGGTCTTGTGAGGAGCGGAGAGTATGGTTTGGGTGATATTTGGAGACAAGATTAGTGATGTAATTTGAGGCAGAGTTATAAATGGCTTTATATGTTATTGTTAATGTTTTGAATTTTATCTGTTGGGCAATGAGAAGCCAGTGGAGGGATTGGCAGAGAGGGGTGGCAGATACAGAACAGTTAGTAAGGTGGATGAGTCTGGCAGCAGCATTCATGATAGACTGAAGAGGAGATAGCCTGCGATGAGGTAGGCCAATGAGGAGGGAGTTACAATAGTCAAGGCGAGATATAACAAGGGAGTGAATAAGTTGCTTAGTGGTTTCAGAGGTTAGGAACGGGCGTATCTTGGAGATGATGGGAGGTGAAGTCTACAAGATTTGGACAGTGATTGGATTTGGGACTGAAAGGACAGATGGGAGTCTAGGATTACACCTAGTACCCTGGCATGAGGGGAGGGACTGATGATTGTGTTATTGATCTTGATGGAGAAGTCAGGGGAGGGGGCACGGGATGGGGGGAATACTAAGAGCTCAGTTTTGGAAAGATTGAGTTTGAGGAAGTGGAGTGACATCCATGCTGATATATCGCTTAGTAGGCGATAGGAGACTGAAGGGGTGAGGTGAGGGGTAGAAAGATAGATTTGTGTGTCATCAGCATAGAGATGGTACTTAAAGCCATGGGAGTTTATCAAGTGACCAAGGGAGGAGGTGTAGATGGAGAAGAGAAGGGATCCAAGGACAAAACCTTGAGGGACCCCTACAGAAAGAGGGAGTGGAGAGGAGGAGATAGAGTCATAACGCTGAAGGAATGCTGCGATAGGTAGGAGGAGAACCAGGAGAGAGCAGAGTCTCTGAGGCCAAGAGAGTGGAGTTTTTTTAGGAGGAGGGGATGGTCAACCGTATCAAAAGCCGCAGAGAGGTCGAGTAGTAAGAGTACGGAGTAGTGGCCATTGGTTTTAGCTGTTAGTAGATCATTAGTGAGTTTTAGTAGGGCAGTTTCAGTGGAGTGTAGTGAGCGAAAGCCAGACTGTAGAGGGTCAAGAAGGTTGTTGTCAGTGAGGTGGGAGCTCAGGTGATGGTAGACTAAGTGTTCTAAGAACTTAGAGGTGAATGGGAGCAGGGAGATGGGTCTTAAGTTGTTCAGGTTGGTGGGGTCCAGTGAGGGCTTTTTAAGTATGGGAGTGATCTGTGCATGCTTTAGGGGGGAGGGGAAGGCACCAGTAGAGAGGGACAGATTGAAGATGTGAGTGAGGGAGCATAGGATGGAAGAAGAGGGTGACGATAGTAGTTGTGAGGGAACAGGATCCAGGGGGCAGGTAGTGAGACGGGATTCTGAGAAAACCTTAGTGACCTCTTCAGTAGTAGCAAGGTCAAAAGAGGAAAGTGTTGAGGGAGGTTTAGTATAAGGTATGCTAAGTGGGATGGATGTCTGTGCAGTGGAGATGCCCCTACGAATTGCATCAATCTTGTTTTTGAAATGATTTGCAATCTCGTAAGCAGTGAGTGAGGTACTGGGTGGAGGTGGAGGTGGAGAAAGTAGAGAGTTAAAAGTAGAGAAGAGACGACGAGGACTGGATGACAAGCTATTGATGATAGTGACAAAGTAGGCTTGTTTGGCAGTATGGAGGGAGGAATTGTATGTTAAGAAAGCAGATTTTTAGGATGAAAGCTTGGTGTGATTTGAGATTTTTGTGACCACGATTGTCTGGTATAATTTGCTAGAGAGGAGGATTGGCTACTCATAGGCCACTTTTTAAATGTGTCCACATGTGTATGGCCGTGGCCGGCCATAAAGGTTCCTTTTGCAACCCTGCTCTGATTCATGTGAATGGCATCTACAATAATACTAATAATAGGACGATTTGTACAGCAGCAATATGGCCTTACCATGGATATACCGCTGGTTTACCAAAAATTCAAAATCACAGCAATGGGCTTTATAAATTTGTTGTGTGCTTTGCTTGCTTCAGGACTCTGTGCTGCCTTGGACTGGGTTCCCACATCTACAGGGTTCCCTTTACTTCGCTGGTTACGGACATTGTACTAAGGTAGCTCATTCATTTAAACAGGATGCCTAATTCACCAAAACTGCACCTATAAAGTCCACTGGTAGGCGAACGGTCAGGAGGTGGTAAAACGCAGATCAACCCCATGTTTTTACCGCCCCCTTGGCCACCTGTGTGAAAGAAGCCTTCCTATGTGGTGCTTGAGAGCGCCATTAGGGGTCGGCCGCAGCTCACCAACCCAAAAAGCAATAACTACACAAGTAACCGCAGTGCAAGAGTGTGAACCCAGCTTTAGACCAAGGGCTGTGTTGGCTATGCAGAAAAACATGTCCTGTATGTAGGGAGCATGTAGGGATTGGGTGGGAAAAATAGCTATGAAGGCTTATTCACACCTATAGCACAATGCTAGTGTGCATTGTGTAGGGGCAGTGCAATGCTCTGATTCAATGCATTGCACCATTTACATTTTATTTTAAAACTGTATTAAAGTGTCACAAAATGGCACTTCAATCAACTCTGAGCACTGCAGCTTGTTGTGTTGCAACACACCTGAGTGCATTGTATGTGCTGGGGTGCAATTGTGAGCACATTCCCAACGCATGGCAACCAAAAAATAATGGTTCTCTATTAATGCGTTTGTGAGCGCATTCCCAATGCATGGCAACCAAAACATAATTGTTCCCTATGAATGCGTTTTTGAGCGCATTCCCAATGCATGGCAACCAAAAAATAATCGTTCTCCATGAATGTGTTTTAAGCGCATTCCCAACGCATGGCAACCAAAAAATAATTGTTCTCTATGAATGCGTTTTTGAGTGCATTTCCAATGCATGGCTATAGGGGCGGACTGACAACTCATGGGGCCCCCGGGCAATAGGGGATCAGGGGGCCCGTGTCCTTGCCCAAACTCAAAAGCCTATGAAAAAGGTACCAGGGGCATCTCATGATGCCCCCTACTGACCCCGGGCCCTCGGGCAATGCCCGAGTTTCCAAATGGTCAGTCCGCCCCTGCATGGATATAAAAAAATAATGGTTCTCTATGAATGCGTTTTTGAGCACATTCCCAATGCATGGCAACCATAACATAATGGTTCCCTAGGAATGTGTTTTGAGCGCATTCCCAACGCATGGCAACCAAAAAATAATGGTTCCCTATGAATGCATTTTTTGTGAGTGCATTCCTAAGCATGGCAACCAAAAAATAATGGCTCCCTATGAATGCGTTTTTTGTGAGTGCATTCCTAAGCATGGCAACCAAAAAATAATGGTTCTCTATGAATGCGTTTTTGAGCGCATTCCCAATGCATGGCAACCATAACATAATGGTTCCCTATGAATGTGTTTTTTGAGCGCATCCCTAAGCATGGCAACCAAAAAACAATGGTTCCCTAAAAATGCGTTTTTGAGCACATTTCTAACGTATGGCAACCAAAACACAATGGTTTCCTATGAGTGCTTTTTTGAGCGCATTCCTAATCCATGGCTACCAAAAAACAATGGTTCCCTATGAATGCGTTTTTGAGCGCATTCCTAACGAATGGCAACCAAAAAATAATAATTCCCTATAAATGCAGCACATTGTATTGAGTTGCATTTGCCCAACGCTGAAAAAGAAAAAGAAAAAGCATGCACTACTTTTCTTTCATGCATTCAAATGCATGCAAACACATATAAATGCAATGCACTACAAGGCAAATGAAGGCAAAAACGCATGCCAACATATTACAATGAGTTACAAAAAAATCAACCTAGCGTAATGCGTATGTGTTGTAGTGTGAATGAGCCCTAAGAGATGCTCTTTGGAAATCGCTTTGGCCTTTGCATTCCTGCACTGCATTTGCCCCGCATTGAAAAAAGTACAGCATGTACTACTTTTTTTCAGTGTAGCGCAACGCAGCACAGTGCAACGCAGCGCAGCATGTTCAAATGCATGCAAATGTGCACAAACATGCATAAACGCAACTCACTGCAAGTCAAATCAAGGCAAACCAGGCAAAGGAACACCCAAAGAAATGCAATGCATGTAAAGTGCACGCCGACACATTGCAACGCTTTACAAACAAAGCAACTCAATGCCACATGCCTGTGTTGTGCTGTGAATGAGCTAGAGAGGCTCTTTAGAAATTGCATTTCTGCCTACCACCAGCAGATGTCAGTACAGGTTGCCTGCGTTGACTCAGGAAAGACTGATGAAACTTTGATGTTCCAGTGTATTTCAGAGCCTTTAATAATATATTGCGACAAGCACATTCACAATTGTATATTTGTAGTGCGGCCAGCAGTTTATCTTAGTGGTTCAATGCACTCCTCATTAAAATGCTATTGAGTGCACCTTGAGAATCCTGCGCCACTCCTGGATGGAGACACAACGCTACCAACGCCGATGATGTGTACCGGGCCACTCACTGGTAGAGGTGCTGGAAGAGTCCTCACACAATGTTGCTCAGGCGTTTGCCTCATTAACCATCAGGTACGCAGGGCCCCGTATACAGCTGAACTGTCAAACATTCTGACAGTCATTTGCTGGGACATTAGGCAGCTAATGAAGTCAATTCACTATCTCCTGCCACACACAGGTAACAAAGGACTTTTTAAGATGCAATTTTCTTTTTCTGTTTAACTATTTCACCACTGTGTTAGAATCCCGAGAACCCAGGTGTGCTCCTTTCCAGCCATCCAACAGAAAGAGAGCCTGGCCATAGTGAAGGAGGACACAGGAATATTAAAATTATGATATAAATGCTGAACTCCGGGGAGACTGCGAAATACATTTACTGGAATTCTGCTCAGCTAGTCTTGTGATCTCAACACCTTGACATCCTATACCATCATTAACCACTTCAGCTCTGGAAGATTTTACCCCCTTCATGACCAGGCTATTTTTTGCTGTTTAGCACTGCGCTACTTTCACTGGCAATTGTGCGGTCATGCAACACTGTACCTGAAAGAATATTGTATTTTTTTTCTCACATTAATAGAGCTTTCTTTTGGTGGTATTTGATCACCTCTGGGTTTTTTTTTAATTTTTTTTTATTGTATAAACAAAAAAAAAGAAAATTTTGAAGAAAGGCGATACTTTTTACTTTCTGGTGTAAAATGGAACCAATAAAAAAAATTTAATAAAATTGATTTTTTTCATATATTTAGGCCAAAATGTATTCTGCTACGTGTCTTTAGTAAAAAAAAAAAAAAAGAAAAAAAAAGAAGCACAATAAGTGTATATTGATTGGTTTGCATGAAAGTTAGTGTCTACAAACTATGGTATATACAGTGCTCAGCATAAACAAGTGCACCCCTTTTGAAAAGTATGATTTTAATCAATTTCTCAATGGACACAAGAACAATTTAAACAAAATTGACAAAACTGAGTTTTATAGAACATTTGTTTGGCTCATTACATGAAAGTAAGGTTAGTAATATAACTTAGATTACAACATCTTCAGTTTTACTCAAATTAGTTGATGCAAAAATGAATACACCCCACAACAAAAACTACTCCATCTAGTATTTTGTATGACCTCCATGATTTGTAAGGACAGCAACAAGTCTTCTAGGCATGGAATGAACAATTTGGTGACATATTGCAACATCAATCTTTTTCCATTCTTCAAGAACGACCTCTTTTAGAGCCTGGATGCTGGATGGAGAGTGATGCTCAACTTGTCTCTTCAAAATTCCCCATAGGTGTTTGATTGGGTTCAGATCAGGATCACTTTCACTGTAGTCACCATGCATTTTTCTGTGTACTCCTCATCTTTGAGATCCCATACAGTTTTGAAGCCATGAGTTCCAAAAATATTTCTCTTGGTCACATCACTCCAGAGTAGCATGGGCCCTGGCAAATTCTAGGCAGGCTTTTTTGTGCATGGGCTTTAGGAGAGGCTTCCTTCGTGGATGACACCCATGCATGTCATTCCTCTGCACTGCATGCCATATTGTGTCAAAGGAAACAATCACCTCAGTTTGGCTTTCTACTTCTTTAGCTAACTGCAGTGAACTTGCATGGCGATTTTCTTCAACCCTACTCATCAGAAGATGCTCCTGTCGAGGTGTTAACTTCCATGGATGGCCTGGACGCCTCTGTGAGATGGTAGCAGTTCCATATTTGTTACATTTTTGTATCACTTTTGCTACAGTATTCAGACTGATATGTAAAGTTTTGCTGACCTTCTTGTAGCCTTCACTTTTCTTGTGTAAAGAAATTATTTTATTCCTCAAGCTTTGTGACACTTCCATGTGGTGCCATTGCTGACAGCATGAAATGGGAGGGGTTCTCTTTGTTAAGTAACGCCCTTTATAATCAACTGTCTGCTGGACACTTGTTTAATAAATAGTTAGACTCACCCGTAGTTGAATTCTTTTTAATTAGGATTTTGTTGTCTAAAACCTAGCTTTGATCCTAAAGCCGGCCATACGTGGGTTGAATTCTGAAAGAATTTTCTTTCAAAAATCTTTCTAAGAAATTTAATTCCAATCTAGCACCATTAGTGGGCCACAGCAACGGCCAACCGAATTTGATTGATCAGGCATGTTGGAAATTTTTTGAAAAACAAACAAATTTCTAATCAATGATGGGAGAATCGTGCCAGAAATGTAATTGAAAAAGAAATGTGCATGAGCTGTGACCTGGAAAGAAAAGAAAATTCTTGGCAAGGAAAATTCTTGTCTGTAGCAACATGAGGTGAAATTGAAGGCTTGGTTGCTCAAATTTCGAAATCAATGATGGCACCATCCGATTACAAAATGCACAAAATGTCTGATTTCCTAAACAAAATTCTTTCGGAATTTGACCCATGTATGGCCTGCATTAGACTTTCTATTGGGGTGTATTCATTTTTGCAATATGGTCTTGAATGAATTTGTTAGGAAAAATACGTTTTTGTGTGTGCAAATTAACAGATTTAGTTTGCAATCAATGGGCTGCATTTGTGGGAGTATTTTGTGGTATAGTGTCCCATAGAAAATGTTGATTGTGAAAGGAAAGTAACGCTTTCCTGACAAAGCTGTTGGGGTGAACTCAATTATGCTGAGCCCTGTATACTAGAATTTTTCATATTTTCTTTTTATTCTACCAATGGCGATGATCAGCAACTTATATGGAACTGACTAACTGACATCTCCAGTG
The DNA here is from genome assembly GCF_062004578.1 of Staurois parvus. Lineage (NCBI taxonomy): Eukaryota > Metazoa > Chordata > Amphibia > Anura > Ranidae > Staurois > Staurois parvus. The sequence continues at coordinate 13,167,810 of NW_028318143.1, read as the reverse complement.
ACACTAATACAGTGATCAGTGATACTATACACTGTCATTATACTAATGACACTGGCTGGGAAGGACTTAACATCTAGGTGCCATCAAAGGGTTCCCACATGGAAATAAAATATATTTGAAATATATTTTAAAAATATTCTTCCCAAATATATTGACATATATTTGAAATACTACAATTTTGGCCTTATTCAATATATTTCAATAAATAAATAAATATATATATATATATATATATATATATATATATATATTTGTTGAAATGCGTTTTTATTACAAAATATATGAAAAATATTTCTAAAAATCAATTTTCAAATATACTGTATGTCTTTAAAACTACAAATCTACATTTTGGAATGCATTTACAAATATATGTAAAAATATATGTTAAAATGACTTTTTTATATGTTAAACACAATCTGAAGAATATATTTTTGTAAATATTTTTCATATACTTTGTAATATATCAAAAACGCATTTCAACATATATATATATATATTTATACTGTGTGTATGTGTATATATATATATATATATATATATATATATATATACTGTGTGTGTGTATATATATATATATATATATATAATTTATTTCAATATATTTTGAAATATATTGAATATGGCCAAAATTGTAGTATTTCAAATATATGTCAATATGTTTGGGAAGAATTTTTTCAAAATATATTTCAAATATATTTTTCTTCCATATGGGTTAACTGTGTTCCTAACACGTGTAAAGTGTGTACTGCTTTTACTTAGCAATGGGACTATTTTATTTTTTTGGGAGGGTGCATGTGATCTGCACAGGGCCAATCAGCACTGTCCAAACAGAGGGTGAGGGGTTTTGCAGCCTCATAGGACAATCAGGGGAGAATGCAAACTCCTCCTACAAGAATAACCAGTGCTCAGCTGGACATTGATAGAAGTTCCAAGACTGCTATATAATGGTGATGAAAAAAGGTATTTAGCAGTTTATATTTACTAAAATAGTTGCATTTCCATGTTCTGTGTACTATGGGAGACCAGATATAGTAAATGCAGGGTCCGGGGAGACCAGATACAGTGAATGCAGGGTCCTGGGAGACCAGATACAGTGAATGCAGGGTCTGGGGAGACCAGATATAGTGAATGCAGGGTCCTGGGAGACCGGATATAGTGAGTGCAGGGTCTGGGGAGACCAGATATAGTGAGTGCAGGGTCCGGGGAGACCAGATAGAGTGAATGCGGGGTCCGGGGAGACCAGATATAGTGAATGCAGGGTCCGGGGAGACCGGATATAGTGAATGTAGGGTCCGGGGAGACCAGATATAGTGAATGCAGGGTCCGGGGAGACCAGATACAGTGAATGCAGGGTCCTGGGAGACCAGATATAGTGAATGCAGGGTCCTGGGAGACCAGATACAGTGAATGCAGGGTCCGGGGAGACCAGATAGAGTGAATGCGGGGTCCGGGGAGACCAGATATAGTGAATGCGGGGTCCTGGGAGACCAGATATAGTGAATGCAGGGTCCGGGGAGACCAGATATAATGAATGCAGGGTCCTGGGAGACCAGATATAGTGAATGAGGGTATGCAAGTTCAGTCACCCTGCGCTAGGAAAGAGAGCAGCAGTGACCAGTCTTTATTACAGGAAACTTCTACATAGAGGCAAAGTTTCAAACTGGATTACTCACAGATCTGACAGTAATACACAAAGCACAGCAAGATTTAAGTTAGAATACACATAACTCTTGTATTTGGACAATATTTGCTTGACATACTTTCATGGACGACAAAAAAATATTGACCCAGGACCAGGGGCGGACTGACAACTCATGGGGCCCCCAGGCAATAGGGGATCATGGGGCCCCTGTGTCCTTGCCCACACCCAAAAAAGCCTATGAAACAGTCAATGAAGGTACCAGGGGCATCTCATGGGGCCCCCTACTGACCCTGGGCCCTCGGGCAGTGCCCGAGTGCTAAAATGGTCAGTCCCTCCCTGCCCAGGACATCAGGGACTGCTGGTATCTATGATGACACAATCTTTGTGAAAAGGTATTTAAAGAATATGTTACCCCAACATATTTTATTCCTGATATGTGCCTATTGTACTTTGCACAGGTATTAAAGGTATCCTGTTTTCTTAGCATTTTTCCCTGGTGTTCCTGCCAGTTCCCCTGCTCTCCTGTTTAAAAACTGAACACACTAGACATGACAGCACATCAATCGCAGTGTGGTAAGTTTTCTGTCTGTTCCAGTTAGCACAGTTTGCCTGTCCTCCAATGGCCAAGACTTGTGCTGACATGCCCCCCCTACACAGCCATTCCCTAGGAAGACCAGAGTGCTGCTGTTTCTCCACTTCCACCTCTCCCCTATGCAGCTCCTATGTCGCTCCTATGCAGCTAAGAATAGAGGTTATGTGATCACTTATAAAAGAAGAGAAAAATGTATTCATGATATATATATATATATATATATATATATACAGTCAGGTCCATAAATATTGGGACATCGACACAATTCTAACATTTTTGGCTCTATACACCACCACAATGGGTTTGAAATGAAACGAACAAGATGTGCTTTAACTGCAGACTGTCAGCTTTAATTTGAGGGTATTTACATCCAAATCAGGTGAACGGTGAAGGAATTACAACAGTTTGCATATGTGCCTCCCACTTGTTAAGGGACCATAAGTAATGGGACAATTGGCTTCTCAGCTGTTCCATGGCCAGGTGTGTGTTATTCCCTCATTATCCCAATTACAATGAGCAAATAAAAGGTCCAGAGTTAATTTCAAGTGTGCTATTTGCATTTGGAATCTGTTGCGGTCAGCTCTCAAGATGAGATCCAAAGAGCTGTCACTATCAGTGAAGCAAGCCATCATTAGGCTGAAAAAACAAAACAAACCCATCGGAGAGATAGCAAAAACATTAGGCATGGCCAAAACAACTGTTTGGAACATTCTTAAAAAGAAGAAACGCACCGGTGAGCTCAGCAACACCAAAAGACCCGGAAGACCACGGAAAACAACTGTGGTGGATGACCGAAGAATTCTTTCCCTGGTGAAGAAAACACCCTTCACAACAGTTGGCCAGATCAAGAACACTCTCCAGGAGGTAGGTGTATGTGTGTCAAAGTCAACAATCAAGAGAAGACTTCACCAGAGTGAATACAGAGGGTTAACCACAAGATGTAAACCATTGGTGAGCCTCAAAAACAGAATTGTGTCGATGTCCCAATATTTATGGACCTGACTGTATATATATATATATATATATATATATATATATATATATACATATATATGGCTTTTTTTTCTCAGAGAATAGATGCCGGTACTCCAAGCTTCCCAATTACCCCTTGTCTCCACCCCCTACTCACCTCCAAGCACCATCCCTTTGTTTCACCCCTCCATACACCTCCCATTATTACCTCTTTCAGGGAATCCAGAATCAATTATCATTATGTGATGCTAAGTAATTTGGATGGTATATGTTAATGATAACAAAAAAGCAGTAAAATAGATCCCCCTACAACAAAATACCCCCCAGGAACAATAGTTCCACCCTAGCAACAATAGACCCTTGCCAGCAACAATAGATCTCCCTTCTGCCAGTGTCACTAGATCCTCTAGCAGGCAATAACAATAGACCCTCCCTCAACAACAGATCCCTTTCAGAAATTACCCCCCTTCCCCCCACAACCAAGACCCCTCCCAGCAGTAGTAGATCCCCCACTAACAACAGTAGACCCCCCTACAGCATCAATAGCGCCTCCAGCATACCCCAGCACCCCTTGCCATGCCATGCATTAAGTGATGGAGGCCATGTTCCCACAGAAAATAAGCCCTGTATATAAATATTTACAGATGCTTTGCCCTCTCTATTTGTCCTGTTGCCCGTTATCACCAAGAATGAAAGTTAGGCCGCTTTCACAAGAGCGGACCAATGGGGACCGCCTGTCCATTTTTCATAGACTTCTATGGAGCGGCGGGTGTCAGCGGACAATAGTCCACTGACACCCGCCGGCATTCGATCTGATCCTGTATGTCCAAAACAGATGGATGGGGATCCGTTCCCATCCAGCAGATTGGATTGCATGACAATTGGGTGGAAATGGACAGGCGGTCCATTTCCATCCGACGGTCCCATTGTCAGCGGGCAGTGTCTGTGTCTGCTCTGCAGCCGAGTGGAAAGAGACCTGTCATCCACCTGCTCAGCTGGGATCAGCAGAGAGATCACACTGACAGATCCACACCGACTGAGAGGGGCCTTAAAGAAAATTCCAAATTTTTTGTGGTCATCAGAAAGTGAAGAGAAATTTCTCCAAAGCAACATGAGGAGCATGATGTAAGGGGGGGACTCAAATAGGGACTCTGATATGAGGGGGACTCTGATGGGGACCCTAGTGTAAAGGGGGGGCTCAAATGGGGATTCTCATGAAATGGGGTCTCTGATGTAAGGGGGACTTTGATAGGGACTCTGATATCATGGGAACTCTTGTGTAAGGGAGGGCCTCTGATGGGTTCAAGTTTCTTTGCTTTGTTTCACTGAAGTTTTTTCTCGGCTGTTCCAAACCATGTCATGCTGATTACAAAACACTCCAAGAAAAACAGATTCATTCATTTAAATTTGATTAATAAAACTGATTTTTATTCTTTTTGACATTGTGTAAAATACACACTGCAGCCCTCATACTGAAAAGCTTGGAGACTCTCCTGTTCTACATGATCTTTAAAGAGTTCATTTTATTATCGGTTCTCACATTTCGATAGACCACGTAACCCTTTTTTTTTCTGTATCATTTGAATTTATGCGGCAATAGCCAGGAAAAGCGTGGCTCGGGTTATCACCTGACGGGTTAATTGGGGGCTAGTTGACCTCAGTGAGATTGGCCCATGCACTCTGGGAGATTACAGAGAACAGTCATTTGCAGCCAGCAAGGTGATGTGTTTGGGGAAAGTGCCGTATTACCGGCTTGAATAAAAATATGAGTTCTGGAAGCTGCATTTTTATTTTCCATTTCATCATTTCTATTATTATGTTTCTGTTTTCAGCAGGTTGGAATATTAAAGCAGCGCGGAACAGGCAGAGAGCAAGAAATAAGAGATCTGAGGGAAATTACCAGGCAGCCCTTTTCCTTGCACATTCAGAGCAGCGCCGGCTGCAGATTGAGAAATATGTGTGTCTGTGAGATTGGATTGTGCAGTGAACAGTGGCAAGAAGTGAACAGTAATAAATCATGGCGCCGTGAGACAGTGAGAGAAGCGCCTACAAAAAACCCCTGCCGGAATCAGGCTGAAGGTGACCTTACTGCAAGCAGAGAAATAATACAATCAACACGTATTTAGATAAACAACAACGGCGCCACGCCACCACCAACAAACTCACCGGATTTACATGCAACTCATAAAATCATGACATATATATATATATATATATATATATACACCGGTATATATATATACACACACACACAACGGCACCACGCCACCACCAACAAACTCACCGGATTTACATGCAACTCATAATATCATGATATATATATATATATATATATATATATATATATATATACACATACCTCTATGTGTGTGTCTACATAAATATATTTAAAATAAATAAATAAATAAATATATATATTTATATATATACACACACACACACACACACACACACAGTGGCGCCACACCACCACCAACAAACTCACTGGATTTACATGCAACACACAATATCATTTTATATTTATATATAAATACACACACACCTCTACGTGTGCATATATATATATATATATATATATATATAAAAAGAAAAAATAAAATAAAAAAAATTATATATATATATATATATATATATAAAACAGAGAGAAATAACACAGAGTTAAAAAATAAATATCAAAAAAAAGTATAGTAATACTTTTGTACTTTCTACAGATTTTCAGATTTACTTAAAGTGGTTGTACAGGCTGCAGGTTTTATAACTTAATTCATTCTCTGCATTAAGCTAAAAAACCTTTTAGGTGCAGCTCCTAAATATTTCCCTGAGCAGCATCCAAGCCCAGTACCATGTCCAAGAGAAGCAGCGCTGCTGTCTTACTCCCTCCTCACTGGACACTTTGAGAGCAGAGGGAGCCATTGGCTCTTGCTGCTGTCAATCAAACCCAGCGATGAGGGAGCCAGGGGTGGGGCCAGACCACACTGTGTGTGTCAATAGATGCCCACAGTGTGACTCAGGATTCAGCATGCACAATTGCCCCCCTAGCAAGTGGCTTGCTAAGGGGGAGTTACTGGAAGGCAGGAGGAGCCAGGAGCACCAGTGGGGGACCCCAGATGACTGGGATCAGGGCTGCTCTTTCCAAACTATTGTATAACATGTTTGTTATTTGAAAAAAAAAAATCCTTTACAATCACTTTAATTTTTAAAGCGGAAAATCGTTTTTTTTTTTTGTTTTTTTTAGATTAAGGGTTTATTCGCACTTGCGTGACTCCAAAACTGCACAATTTTCAGTGTGACTTTTGAGTGCAACTTTGATCAGTCTTTCACCTGCACTAAGTTGCACCAAAAGTCGCATTCTTAACTGCATTCATTATGTTGTACACTGTACTCCTGGCCCCTACACTGATTATGCTGTATTGCATACAGTGCCTTGAAAAAGTATTCATACCCCTTGAAATTTTCCAGATTTTGTCATGCTACAACCAAAAATGTAAATGTATTTAATTGGGATTTTATGTGATAGACCAACACAAAGTGGCACATAATTGTGAAGTGGAAGGAAAATGACAAAATGGTTTTCAAAATTAAAAAAAAAAAATATCTGAAAAGTGTGGCATGCATTTGTATTCAGCCCCCTTTACTCTGATAACCCTAACTAAAATCTATTGGGTCCAATTGCCTTCAGAAGTCACCTAATTAGTAAATAGAGTCCACCTGGGTATAATTTAATCTCAGTATAATTACATCTTTTCTGTGAAGCCCTCAGAGGTTTGTTAGAGAACGTTAGTGAACAAACAGCATCATGAAGGCCAAGGAACACACCAGACAGGTCAGGGATAAAGTTGTGGAGAAGTTTAAAGCAGGGTTAGGTTTTAAAAAAATATCCCAAGCTTTGAACATCTCACAGAGCACTGATCAATCTATCATCCGAAAATGTAAAGAGTATGGCACAACTGCAAACCTACCAAGACATGGCCGTCCACCTAAACTGACAGGTCGGACAAGGAGAGCATTAATCAGAGAAGCAGCCAAGAGGCCCATGGGAACTCTGGAGGAGCTGCAGAGATCCACAGCTCAGGTGGGAGAATCTGTCCACAGGACAACTGTTAGTTGTGCACTCCACAAATCTGGCCTTCATGGAAGAGAGGCAAGAAGAAAGCCATTGTTGAAAGAAAGCCATAAGAAGTCCCATGTGTGGCAGAAAACTAACACTGCACATCACCCTGAACACACCATCCCCACCGTGACACATGGTGGTGGCAGCATCATGTTGTGGGGATGCTTTTCTTCAGCAGGGACAGGGAAGCTGGTCAGAATTGATGGGAAGATGGATGGAGGCAAATACAGGGCAATCTTAGTTTGTAAAAAACTTGAGACTAGGGCAGAGATTCACCTTTTAGTAGGACAATGACCCTAAACATACAGCCAGAGCTACAATGGAATGGTTTAGATAAAAGCATATTCATGTGTTAGAATGGACCAGTCAAAGTCCAGACCTAAATCCAATTGAGAATCTGTGACAAGATTTGAAAATTGCTGTTCACAGACACTCTCCATCCAATCTGACAGAGCTTGAGCTATTTTGCAAAGAATGGGCAGAAATGTCCCTCTCTAGATGTGGAAAGCTGGTAGAGACATCCTGACAAAGACTTGCAGCTGTAATTGCAGCGAAAGGGGGTTCTACAAAGTATTGACTTCGGGGGGCTGAATACAAATGCATGCCACACTTTTCACAGATTTATTTGTATGAAATTTTGAAAACCATTTATCATTTTCCTTTCACTTCACAATTATGTGCCGCTTTGTGTTGGTCTATCACATAAAATCCCAATAAAATACATTTACATTTGTGGTTGTAACATCACAAAATGTGGAAAATGTCAAGGGGTATGAATACTTTTTCAAGGTACTGTATTATACTCCTGACATCTGCACTGAATCTGCTGTATTGTATGTTATACTCCTAACCCCTGCACTGATTACACTGTATTGCATATTACACTCATGACCTCTGCACTGTTTATGCTGTATTGCATATTATGCTATTGACATCTGCACTGTTTATGCTGTATTGCATTTTATACTCCTGACCTCTGCACTGATTATACTGTATTGCATATTATGCTATTGACATCTGCACTGTTTATGCTGTATTGCATATTATACTCCTGACCTCTGCACTGATTATGCTGTATTATACTCCTGACCCTTGCAATATTTATGCTGTATTACATATTATAAACCTGACCTCTGCACTGATTATGCTTTATAGTATATTATACTCCTAACCCTTGCAGAGATTATGCTGTACTGTATATTATATGCCTGACCCCAAAATTGATTATGCTGTATTGCATAATATACTCAGCCCTAACACTGTTTAAGCGGCATTGTATATTATACTCTTGACCCCTGCACTGATTATAATGTATTGAATATTATACTCCTGACCCCTGCACTGATGGTGACATATTTTATATTATACTCCTGACCCCTGCACTGATTATATTGTATTGAATATTATACTCCTGACCCCTGCACTAATTATACTATATTGGATATTATACTGCTGAACCCAGAAGTGATTATGCTGTATTATGCTGTATTGTTTATTATATTCCTGACCTCTGCACTGATTATACTGTATTGTTTATTATACTTCTGACCCCAAAACTGATTATACTGTGTTGTATATTTTACTCCTGACCCCTGCACTACAATCACTGTTGTAAATTATGCTCCTGACCTCTGAATTATATATGAATGTGTGAAAATAGAGTTAGCATTCCACCTGAGAACTTCAGAGGTGGGAATATTATTACGATTAAAGTCTAAGTTTACCTAAAAAAAATGTTGGCAGACCTTTAAATCACCCGCCTGTCCTCCATTCATAGATCCTGCTCCATTCATAGAAGCTGTAGTATGGCTTCTATGAATGGAGGAGCCGGGCAGACAAGGAGGGCACAGTTGGGTACTCTTGATGAGTGCCTGTGACATCTCCTCCCTTTCTATTAACCCCTGCCACACCGGAAGGTTACGGAGGAGGGGGTGTTGGCATAGAGGGGGAGGAAGATTACTACTGAACTAGAAGACAGGAGGAAAAGGGATATATCACACTGACAGTAAGTAATGTACTTTGTGCAATTTTGTATTTTTTTTTAGGCAAACCTTTAATCCTGGTGGGTGGGTTCTTCCAGGAAAGTGCAGTGGTCAGAAGTAGGATGGCAGGACCCACTGAGATTGAAAGCATCAAGGAAGGATTCATGCAACCTGTAAGTTAAAATAGGATTGGCCATCAGGGAGGAGAAGTTTATTAGTGAGTATCTCTTTTGCATATAAGCTTTTTAATTGACTTTTAATTATTGGAGGTTATCCAATTTCTTGGTGATAACTATCATTTTAACTATCAATTACTATCAATTTTGATAAAGTGGTCCAACTAGAATCCACAGTGTAGGGGTGCAGCAGGGTCTCACTCCTTCAGCCTGGTCTGTTGGTATGTTGTTTGCTCTATAATACATTTCTATATGCAGTCATGGCCGAAAATATTGTCCCCCCTGCATTTCTGTCAGATAATGCACCACTTCATCCAGAAAATGGTTGCAATTACAAATGTTTAGGCATTCTCATCTTTATTTCTTTTGTTTGTATTGGTATGATACAAAAAAGTGGAGAAACAAAAAAACAAATCTGACACATTCCACCCAAAATTCCAAAAATGGACTGGACAAAATTATTGGCACCTTGTAAGAAATAATTGTGACCACATCTCACCTGCTATCTAATCTGCTGTAGCTTCATGGCCACTTCCTGTCCAGTCTCCCAATTTGCCTCTCTATTTAAACTGTACTAAGACTGCCATCTTATTCCTTCACTCCTGTGTTGTTAGCGCCCCAGTGCTGCAAGAGGCCCTCATCCCTATGTTCCTAACATCTCAGTGCACCCATTGACCTCTGTACACCACCACTGTGTCCAGTAATCCCTGCGTTCTGTACCTCTGGTGACTCCTGTGTCTTCAAGTCTAGCAGCTTTGAGTTCCAGTGTCCCCAAGTTCCCATCTTACATAGTTGGTAAGGTTGAATAAAGACTCCAGTTCATCCAGTTCAACCTATGTGGGTGTGTTTATGTCAATACATATCCATTATATCTGTATATTGCATTCACTAAGATGCTCATCTAAGAGTTTTTTTAAACTATCGATGCGTCCCTCTGACATCACCGATTGTGGAAGGGAGTTCCTCATCCTTCCCACTGTGACATTAACCACTTGCCTACTGGGCACCTTTACCCCCTCCCTGCTCAGGCCAATTTTCAGCTTTCAGCGCTGTTGCACATTGAATGACAATTACGCGGTCATGCAACACTGTACCAATATGACATTTTTATAATTTTTTTCACGCAAATAGAGCTTTCTTTTGGTGGTATTTAATCACCACTGGGAGTTTTATTTTTTGCTAAACAAAAAAAGACCAAAAATTTAGAACATTTTTTTTTCTTAGTTTCTATTATACAATTTTGCAAACAAGTAATTTTTCTCCTTCACTGATGTGTGTGGATGAGGCTGCACTGATGGGCATTGATAGGCAGCACTGATGGGCATTGATGAGGCGGCACTGGTGGGCATTAATGAGGAGGCACTGATGAGGCTGCACTGGTGGGCATTGATGAGGAGGAATTGATGAGGCTGCACTAATATGCGGCACTGATGGGCACTGATAGGCGGCAATGATGAGCACTGATAGGTGGCACTACCTGGCAGCACTGATGGGCAGTGATTGGCAGTACTGATTGCACTGAATTGCAGCACTGCTAGGCACTGATTGGCAGCACTGCTGGGCACTAATTGACATTGATGGGCACTGTTGAGGCACTGATAATCAGGGCACTGATATTCAGTGCTCTGATTACCAGAGTAGATGTCTCCTTTCACACTTGCTGGTTATCAGCAATACTTTCCTCACACTGTGACAGCATGAAGAAAGTACTGCTGATAAACAGCAAGTGTGTTTACATTACAATCAGCTGTGATTGGACACAGCTGATCACGTGGTAAACGGCCGCTGAGATTCACCTTTACTGTGACGTGATCAGCTGTGTCTGCAGGACACAGCAATCACAGAGAGTGCCAGGGGCATGCCGCAGCAGGGGCGGTTCTGGGAGGATGTCATATGATGCCCTCCCAGAACTGGACGACTGCGCTGTAACCTTCATTCACTTATTCTGCGGACCCCCTATGCAGTTTAAAGCTGAACCACTTCTCCAATTTCACTGAGTGCCCCCATGTCTTCTTAAGCTTCTTGAAACTGAATCATGTTTTCCCTATGCTAGAATCATCATTGAGGTATTTGTATTTCACTATCATATCTCCTCCCAGGGAGAATACGTTTAAATCTTCTAGTCGTTCCCTGTAACTGAGGTCCTCCAGCCCCCTTATTAGCTTTGTTGCCCTTCTCTGGATTCTCTTCAGTTCCAGCACATCTCTTTGTTTGTCAACCTTGGTCCTACGTCTGGCCACATTTGTCTGCTGCCTGAACTGACCTTTGGCATGTCCTGTTCCCAACATAGTTCTTTCCCTGGTCAACTGCCACCTGCATGGGTACGTGTGAGGGCTGCAACCTGAGAGCGGCCCCACAGAAAGCCCATTAACCCTTGGGGGTGATTTACCAGGCATCATTTTAAATGCAGCACCTCACCCCCTTTAAGAGCATTCACTTCCACCACTTGTGCAAATGGCTCAGGGGGTCCACAATCCCACTAGCTAGTAACACATACATTATGCAGGGGTGTATTTACCACAAGGCAAACAAGGCATTTGCCTAGAGTGGCATTTTTCAGGGGGGGCAGCACTGCCCCTTGGAAGAAGGGACACTCGTGGCATGGGGACCTGGTGGGTTCTGAGAGATGCTGCGGGTTTCATGACGGTGTATGCACAACCCGACTCTTGTTCTTGGGGATGTCCGGAGCTGTGAAGGTGAGTGTCTTTCTCTCGCTCTCGCCATGGGGGATGGTGGCTGGTGTATGGGGGGCAGTGGTAGTGGAAGGCTTGGGTGGAGGGCAGGGGTGTTCTTGGTCAATGTCAGGCTCAGGGGGGGACTGACCATTTGGAAACTCGGGCACTGCCCGAGGGCCCGGGGTCAGTAGGGGGCCCCATGAGAGGCCCCTGGTGCCTTTTTCGTAGGCTTTTTTGAGTTTGAGCAAGGACACAGGGGCCCCACGATCCCCTATTGCCCGGGGCCCCCATGAGTTGTCAGTCCGTCCCTGGTCAGGCTCCTCGTGCCGGGGGGGTGCCAATTTTAGTGTTGCCTAGGGCAGCACAAAACCTAAATACACCACTGACATTATGCTCATCTTGTTTACCTGGCCAGTCCACTCTGTCCTTTGATGAGCTAGTGACACCCCGTCTACTGGCACACAGCATGCTCTCACTGTTCCCAGCGTTGACCGCACTTTTGTTTTGCTGTGAATAGTTATGTGCTGTATCATGTATTAACTTTGCTGAGTTATTTCATATTCAAGGAGGAGAGTCAGAATTTTACCACTGCTATTTTCATTAAATGCAATTTAGCTTTTTTCCACTCTGTGCCAATAGCAGTATACTGAAAGTTACATGATAGGTCTGCTTTAATATTTCCTGGATATAAACCCTCATGAAGTCCTACTAATGAAATGAATGGATATAGCTATATTTTGAAGAGCATAGAAAAGCCTGTAGATCAAGTGTAGGAAAACAAGCATGCACCGTACAATGCAGCAGACACTCTCAGTACAACAGTGAGCACTTAACTGTTATTAACTGGTACGGGTAAAATGCATGATATAGGACATGATTGTTTCTGGTTTCCATTTATGTGGGTTTTTTTCTAATGTAATATTTGCATACACCTGTTTCATTAAATATACTTCAGAATGCGACCCATTTTCTGGATTCCTGCACTCTTGCAAACTGACATGGACACATAGAGATCCAAGTCTTTTTTTTTATAAATTGTTCTGCCACCTTTTACCATTTTATGACCTTTAACAATTCGTTGATACTCTGCAATTGATTGGGCCATATGAATATTAATTTTTTTATGAACAGCAGAAAATCTAAATAGTGTGATTTTTTTCTGTAATGCTCACCCCCAAAGGGGCCTCTGGAAACAAACAGGTTCTGCCTATGTAGTACAGAGACTATCAGTCACACCAACACACCGACAATTAAAACTCAGTCTAGGGGATGTCTGTTTAGTATTTATTGCTGAAGAATATGAACAGGAAAGGGGTCTAGACTCAAAGGATATTCCAAAATGATCAGTAACAACAGCAAAAGTACAAGCTTCGCTCTAGTCTCTCAGTAGCAGCTTCTCTAGAGGTAGATGGGGATGGTCAGCATATCTTGGGCTCCATAGCTGTAGACCATGGGGCAGCCATTAGTAGCTGGGTCCCCTTTACTTCTATACAACTATCAGTCACCAGTAAAGTCCTTTCATATGGTGTCCAAGGAGCTTTCTGCCACCCAGTCTCCATGGGTAGATCCTTAATGATGGAAATGTCAAAGTCCTTCTTCAGACCTGGACACTGAAACAATGTCCTTCAGCAGGTCTCCTTTTTACAGCTATCCTCCTCAAACCTTTAACCCATCAACTGCTGAGGAATAAACAGTAGTCTCTTGTCGTAGTGATGCTTCTCCTAGGGGCAACAGTCTGGGGATTGGCCACGGTATGATGAATATTCAGCTGATTATTTGAATCTCCAATGCTCAGTAAGATTCTTTATAAAGGAACTCTGAGAAGACCAAAACAATCAACAACCACTCCACTTACTACAGTGGAGCCAAAAACCAAAATGTACTTAATAGTCTAACTGTAAGGGTGCCAAATTTCTATATGGTAGGAGCAGTCAAACCTAATCCAGAACCATAGGTGTAACTAGAACCTTCAGGGCCTCAGTGCAAGAAACCATGAAGAGCCACCCTGACCTGAATCTGGGGTCCTTCCCACTGATCCTGGGGCCCTTTACAGAATTCTCCCTTACATCAGAGTCCACAGAATTCCTCCTTACATTACAATCCCCCCTTACATCATAGTTTCCAGTGTTCTCAGAGTTCCCCTTTACAGTACATCAGAGTCCACAGGGTTCCCCTTTACAGTGCAAGGGGGAACTCTGCAGTCTCTGATGTAAAAGGGAATGCTGAGGACCCTGATGTAAAGGGGAAATCTGCAGACCCTGATGTAAAGGGGAATGCTGCAGACTCAGGAGTAAAGGGGAACTCTGATATAGGAGGTGATCTGGTCTCCAGAGCTCCCCTTACACCAGAGTTTTCAGAGTTCCTCTTTACCTCAGAGTCTGCAAAGTTTCCCCTTGCACTGTAAGAGTGAACTCTCTTGACCCTGGTTGAAGGGAGCATGCTGGGAACTCTGCTGTGAAGGGGAGCTCTGGTGTCCAGAAACCCCCTTATATCAGATTTTCCCTTTACAACAGAGTCTGCAGAGTGAATACACTTAGGTAAAGGGTTTCACTAATGTAAGAGGGGAGTGAGAACACTAATATAAGGGGGACCCTTATATCAGTGTCCCCTTTTACCCTAGGGTCTCCACTCCCCCTTACATCAGTGACCCCCCACAAAGTAACTAACTGGCCCACAGACTGTGTGGCCTGGAGCTCTCACACACTGACCTCCTGTAAGTCTTTTGGTCCTCCTCTCCTGCACCCCCTCCTTGCAGTAGCTTTCAAAGTCACTTGATCAGCCAGTCCGAGCCCAGTACACCCTAGCCGAGGTCAGTCTAATTGGCCAACTTTGTAACTGAGCATGCGCAGCTCGGACCCCTAGTCAGGTGAATTTGAAAGCAACTGCAAGGGTGGGGGGGGAGGAGGACTGAGGCCCTCTCACAGTAATGGATCACTAGGGCCCGGTCCTCCACCTCCTGTCCCAGACATACAACAAAATTAAATACAATAGGAAATAGAACAGTTTGGGCTTTACTTACACGTTTACTGGAAAATTTGATGGCAATCTGGAATATGAGATTCAGTTTTGGGCACCAATTCACAAAAAGAACATTGGGAAACAGGAGAAAGTACAGATAAGGGCAACCAAACTGATACGAGGTATGGAGGAGCTCAGCTATGAGGAAAGATTAGAGGAACTGAATTTATTCTCTCTTGAGAAGAGGAGATTAAGGGGGGATATGATCAACAAGTATAAATACATCAGTGGTTCATATAGTGAACTCGGTGTAGAGTTATTCACCCTGAGGTCATCACAGAGGACAAGGGGGCACTCTTTACGTCTGGAGGAAAAGAAATTTAATCTCCAAACACAGAAAGGTTTCTTCACAGTAAGAGCTGTGAAAATGTGGAATAGACTCCCTCAAGAGTTGGTTCTGGCCAGCTCAGTGGATTGCTTCAAAAAAGTCCTGGATTGTTTCTTAGATACACAAAATATAACGGGATACTAACATATATAGGTAAAGTTGATCCAGGGAATATCCGATTGCCTCTCGAGGGATCAGGAAGGAATTTTCTTCCCAGCAGGAGCAAATTGGATCATTATTTGCTGGGCTTTTTTTGCCTTCCTCTGGATCAACAACCGTGGGTATAGGATTATAACTTTTTTTTTTTTAATGGTTGAACTGGATGGACTAATTGCCCTCTGAAAGGTCATTCTCCTGACAGTTGACATACAGTACTTTTCAGTCATTTAACTTACTTTTTTAAATAGATGTGTGTATTTTTCAGGTTTTTAAGTTTTAATCTATATTAAAGATCAATTTCTTGCAACAAATAAAAGCAATCACTGGATATTTAATGCTTTCCAGCATGCAGTAGCTATGCTAAAATCAAAAGTTCACGTAATTCTATTCAATCTGAGTTATCTGTAATTATATGCAGCCAACACCTAATTTTTAATAAATTTGGATAACGCACTACAAATGGTTGCACACTCCAGTCATTTATATTTTTTCATACCTGTGAATGAAATCCTCCAGATAGGGGTCTGAGCTTTCTCTGCTGCAGTTTCACATTCACTTACAGATTTCCTTCCCACCCCATCCTGTGACTGTAAAAGAAGGAGCACACTGTTCATCATGCTCTATGCAATGCAGCACACCTGATTGGCTCCTTGTTCTGATTCTCCATCCCCCTACCTAAGCTCTGCTGTAGAGGGGATTGCAAGACGCTGATACGAGGGCAAATTCTGGTACTTTCACTGCCTGCATCTTACAGAGTTACAATCATTTCTGCCTTTTATATCTGCCTGGAATTTAGCTATAAAGAATTCTTTTAGCCCAAAATATGTGGTCAGTGTCAGCTTTTTAGCAGTAAAATGGTTAAACAGCCAACACGGCATTCAGCCTCAAGCTGCTTTGTTCTCCATATCCCAGATAACAACATACTTATTTTTAACGGAAAGACTCTGGAAACATCTGATATAATTTAAGACTTTCTCTAAGAAGAAGTAAAAGATGGCTGCCAACTCCTCCTTCGCCCCACCAAGAATCTGCCAGGATTACGGTTTTTACAGTCTAGTTCATTATTTCAAAACATGATGGTAGCAGCTGTTTCACAAAGGAGCAGCAAGGAATTCTTATCTCGTTTGTGCAGCGACTATTGTAAACGCTAATCCACCTGCTTAGCTAACCCCAATAACGCTATTAGTGCATGGCCTCTCCTATCTTCGACAGCACAAAACGTGCTACAATGTTCTCATTCACCATGGCCCATTCCAGAAATTTCACTTAGCAACCTGAATTACGGGCACAGAGCTCGTTCCATTGAGACCTGTCCAGTAGAGAAGGTCTGTTCTCACTAAGTACCAGAATACATGGGGATCTACAGAGCTGTACATGGCTAACTGTAAAATATTTCAGTAAAACTTCACTTCAATGTCAGTTAAAGGGGAATTCCACTTTATAAAGGATTTTTTTAGTCGATAGATAAAGAGCCAGAACTGCCGTACTGAAACAGTTGATCTTTCTAAGAAACCGTAAATATGAGAGATACGGAATGCACAGGTAATGCATGATCTCTAGTCTGAGAACTGGCACTTCCTGTGAAGAAATTTCAAATCCCACAATCCCTAGGTCTCTCATTCTACTGCTCTGTGGGTTAGAACTAAACAGTATTTAGATCTGATACAGACACAAGCAGACCATGCAGCCTTTCATCACTTTAGCAATCTAGCTTGCCCCTATTCGCTAAAGGGACAGGCAACTTCTTGTTTCAGGTCTCACAGCATCCAATCAATACCCCATCATTTCCTCTGTGTTCCATCACAGTTTGGGGATGGCCCCTTCCTGTTCCAACATGACTGCGCACCAGTGCACAAAGCAAGGTCTATAAAGACATGGATGAGCGAGTTTGGGTGGAGGAACTTAACTGGCCTGCACAGAGTTCTGACCTCAACCCGACAGAACACCTTTGGGATGAATTAGAGCTGAGACTGTGAGCCAGGCCTTCTCATCCGACATCAGTGCCTGCCCTCACAAATGTGCTTCTGGAAGAATGGTCAAACATTCCCATAGACACCCTCCTAAACCTTGTGGACGGCCTTCCCAGAAGAGTTGAAGCTGTTATAGCTGCAAAGAGCGGGGCCAACTCAATACTGAACCCTACAGACTAAGACTAGGATGCCATTAAAGTTCATGTGCGTGTAAAGGCAGGTGTCCCAATACTTTTGGCAATATAGTGTACATGTGCAGTTTTTCTAGTAGTTTATTTATAAATGAATCTTGAAATTGCCCCAATCCCACCTACCATCAGTGCATGAAATGTGACAGCATTTCAGCTCCCAATAGCAGCCAGGGCAGGTATCTCCCATTTTCAGGAATAATGGAAGATTTATTCCCAAAGGAGCTCCAGGTTACTAAGCACAATACTGTATATATATATATATATATATATATATATAAAATTTATTTTCATTTCTCGTAGGTTTAAAAAAAAAAATAAAATATAAAAGTTAAGTGATCTCTTATCTAATTGTGTCTGTGCTGACACATGTTTCCTGTATGAATATTAGACAGGAAAGAGCGTTCCCAGGGGAGGATGACACCACTGCTGTCTGCCCGTCTGGGTGGTGTTCTATCTATTATTCATTGTAGTGGTGGGGGAGGCACAGGTCTTCTCGGAGCAGCTGTGACCTCACCATCTAGTCACCAAAACAGGCAATTAAGTGACAAGTCATTTATAATAACAAGTGACATATCTGGCTGAATAGCGGGGTTTAACCCCTTCAACAGCCGACACATCTCCGCTCATCAAGACGTCTCCGTATTCCAAAGGGGGTTAGACAGTCAATTACCAGCTGCCATCTGTATGCTATATTAATGCAGTCTTGTTTATAAGACACTTTATAGAGGAAAAAAAGGAGTGTTGTGTGTTTTCCGGTAAACAAACTCTAATAAATGAAGCATTTAAAGAGTACCCTTCACCATCACCTACAGGAAGAGTTATGGCAGCTGCTATGTGCCTCCTAATACTGTCCCTCTAACTGCATCCAGATCACTTTGTCACTGTATTATTGTGTAGGAATCTTCCATAACACTGTATAAAAATGAGTAGATACAAAGAACGCAATGGAATTAAAGCTGAACCCCGACCTCCCCTTCAGGCTTGCGCTGTTGTACAGGCTTCTCTCCTGTACTGAAATGGTGTACTCTGATTTTGCTGCACACTGTGAGCTTCTCACAATGTCCATTAGAAGCTGCAGTAATTCAGATAGAGCCGGTCTCATTTCCTGGGCTGAGGACATCAAGCATCATCTAGGACTTTCCTCCACACTCTTACTGTTCATGGTCCACCCCATTCATTCATTAGATTTCAGAGACAAGAAGCAAGGGAAACTCTCCTAAATGAGGTCACAGACCCCCACCCCCCAAAAAACTCATATTTTAACTTCAAATTTAATTAGTGTTATGTAGCACTACCCCCTTAGGAGTCGCTGAGATTTTGGGGCCCCCTACAGTTCTGCACATCCAGGCAACATGCATTTTCTTCCACACTTACACTCTGGAGACAGTAAACCAGGGATCCTCAAACTACGGCCTACGGGCCGCATGCGGCCTGCTGAGGACATTTATCCGACCCGCCGGGTGTTTTGAAATATTTGGCATCCCCCTGCATACTTTCACGGCAGCATCCCCTGCATACTTTCACTTTCATTCCACCAGCACCGCTCTGACTGGCTCTGCCTCTCCCTCCCTCAGCTCCCTCACCTGCCCCTCGGCTCCGCCTCGGCTCCACCCCCAGTGATAGTACTGTGTGCTGGGGATGTAGATTCAGCTGGCGCAGCGAGTAAATGATAGAGGGGTGGTGTCTGTGATCTCTGGAGGGGCTGCCTGCAGTTCTCCCGCGCTGGGCAGTGACAGATAGCTGAGGAGAAGGACACTGATCAGACTGCATTGAATTGATGGACACTGGTGAGGCTGCATTAATGGACACTGATCAGACTGCATTGATGGGCACTGGTGAGGCTGCATTGATGGGCA
Organism: Staurois parvus; assembly: GCF_062004578.1. Classification (NCBI taxonomy): domain Eukaryota; kingdom Metazoa; phylum Chordata; class Amphibia; order Anura; family Ranidae; genus Staurois; species Staurois parvus. The sequence continues at coordinate 13,148,138 of NW_028318143.1, read as the reverse complement.
CCGGTGAGGCTGCATTGTTGGGCTCTGGTGAGGCTGCATTGATGGGCACTGATCAGACTGCATTGATGGGCACTGCTCAGACTGCATTGATGGGCACTGATCAGACTGCATTGATGGGCACTGGTGAGGCTGCATTGACGGGCACTGGTGAGGCTGCATTGATGAGCACTGGTGAGGCCGAATTGATGGGCACTGATCAGACTGCATTGATGGGCACTGATCAGACTGCATTGATGGGCACTGGTGAGGCTGCATTGATGGGCACTGGTGAGGATGCATTGATGGGCACTGGTGAGGCTTCATTGATGGGCACTGATCAGACTGCATTGATGTCTGTATGTCTCTGTGTAGGCAAAGTTATTGCTGGTATATTGTTTTTGTAGCGCTGTATATATAGTGGGGATCAAAAGTTTGGGCACCCCAGCTAAAAATTTGTATTAATGTGCATAAAGAAGCCAAGGAATAATGGAAAAATCTCCAAAAGGCATCAAATTACAGATTAGACATTCTTATAATATGTCAAGAAAAGTTAGATTTTTTTTTCCATCATTTACACTTTCAAAATAACAGAAAACAAAAAAATGGCGTCTGCAAAAGTTTGGGCACCCTGCAGAATTTATAGCATGCAGTGCCCCCTTTGCAAAGCTGAGACCTGCCAGTGTCATGGATTGTTTTCAATCATCATCTGGGAAGACCAGGTGATGTCAATCTCAAAGGTTTTAAATGCCCAGACTCATTTGACCTTGCCCCAACAATCAGCACCATGGGTTCTTCTAAGCAGTTGTCTAGAAAACTGAAACTGAAAATAGTTGACGCTCACAAAGCTGGAGAAGGCTATAAGAAGATAGCAAAGCATTTTCAGATGTCAATATCCTCTGTTCGGAATGTAATTAAGAAATGGCAGTCATCAGGAACAGTGGAAGTTAAAGCAAGATCTGGAAGACCAAGAAAAATATCAGACAGAACAGCTCGCAGGATTGTGAGAAAAACAATTCAAAACCCACGTTTGACTGCACGATCCCTCCAGAAAGATATGGCAGACACTGGAGTTGTGGTACACTATTCCACTATAAAGAGATACTTGTACAAATATGGTCTTCATGGAAGAGTCATCAGAAGAAAACCTCTTCTACGTCCTCACCACAAAAATCATCGTTTGAACTTTGCAAATGAACATATAGACAAGCCTGATGCATTTTGGAAACAAGTTCTGTGGACTGATGAGGTTAAAATTGAACTTTTTGGCCGGAATGAGCAAAGGTACGTTTGGAGAAGAAGGGGCACAGAATTTAATGAAAAGAAACTCTGTCCAACTGTTAAGCATGGGGTTGGATCAATCATGCTTTGGGGTTGTGTTGCAGCCAGTGGCACAGGGAACATCTCACGAGTAGAAGGAAAAATGGATTCAATAAAATTTCAGCAAATTTTGGATGGTAACTTGATGCCATCTGTGAAAAAGCTGAAGTTAAAGAGAGGATGGCTTCTACAAATGGATAATGATCCTAAACACACCTCGAAATCCACGGGGGATTACATCAAGAGGCGTAAACTGAAGGTTTTGCCATGGCCTTCACAATCTCCTGACCTCAACATAATTGAAAATCTATGGATAGACCTTAAAAGAGCAGTGTGTGACAGACAGCCCAGAAATCTCAAAGAGCTGGAAGACTTTTGTAAGGAAGAATGGGCAAAGATACCTCAAACAAGAATTGAAAGACTCTTGGCTGGCTACAAAAAGCGTTTACAAGCTGTGATACTTGCCAAAGGGGGCAGTACAAGATATTAACTCTGCAGGGTGCCCAAACTTTTGCAGACGCCATTTTTTTGTTTTCTGTTATTTTGAAAGTGTAAATGATGGAAATAAAATCTAACTTTTGTTGACATATTATAAGAATGTCTAATCTGTAATTTGATGCCTTTTGGAGATTTTTCCATCTTTCCTTGGCTTCTTTATGCACATTAATACAAATGTTTAGCTGGGGTGCCCAAACTTTCGATCCCCACTGTATATATATATATATATATATATATATATATATTGGTATTTTACTAATAGCAATTTTTGTTTTTTGAAAATATAGTCCGGCCCTCCAACGGTCTGAGGGACAGTGAACTGGCCCCCTGTTTAAAAAGTTTGAAGACCCCTGCAGTAAACGTTCCTTAAGCTTGTTTTTTTTTTATTAAGGGTATTGAACTTGGATAGGGTTGAGGGGTATATGGGATGCCCAAGGAATTGTAAAAACTTGAGGACAAGCAACTATGTACAAGCTCATAGACAAACAGTCTCTCATTGAAGAGATCTCCAGTCCTTCTGGTGTACCTCCTCAGACCCCAGATGAATCCTCCTCTTCACCCAGTTGCCTGAGGGAATCACTGAGCAAGAGGACCCAGAAACTGCCACTCATAGTAAAGCAGCCCCAGATGAGGAGCTAGTTGGGTTCTCCACCTGATTGCTCTCTCCCCTTATCCGGCCGAGGGGGTGCAGGATTACTCCCTTAGTCCTCTCCTGTATGCTTGTTGAGTTGGTGGTTGCCTTCAGGCTCCTTCTCTGCTTCCCAGACTGTCCTCTCTCAAGGGATGGCTGAGGCTGAGAGATCCTCCTTCCAAGCTCCTGCCTGCAGGTAGGCCCCTCCCTGGGCACCCTCCCAGGCTCCACACTCCAGCCTTCTCATATCATCTTCCACCCGACACTAACCATTTCCTGATCAGGCTCTCTAATACTTAAGTTCTGCCCTGACCCCATGCCAAGCCCCCTGCTTGGGGATTGGTCCCCTGAGTATGCAGATCAGACCCTCCTCATCCCCACCCACTGCCTTATAGAAACGTCTCAAGCTTCTAGCACGGGGGGGGGGGGGGTATCAGGGAAATTACCTGCAGAGCCCTCAGCCCTGATCTAAAGTTATCTGGCTGACTTGTCCCAGGGTGACCCATACCAGGCTGCTATCCAGCCTCTAACTAAAAACTTAGTTAGCTCCCCCTGGCTAACTAGAGCAGCGCTATGGTTAGTTCACCTTTTCATAAAAAAATTAAAAGGTGAACACTATACACCCTCCCCATCCCCCCGTGCCCACTTTACTTACCTCCATGGGTGCTGAGCTGTCAGTATCCACACAGCCCATGCAGCAGTCTGGAATTTGAAACCCCTGCTCTTCTTCCTCTTCTCTCTGCAGCAATGCATCAGAGTGATTCTGATTGGTCAGCGCTGGCACAGAGCATTGTCTGATCTGTCTCTGAAGTGCTGCAGAAAGAAGTGGAAGAGGAGCAGGGAGTTCAACTACATGGGCTCTGTGTGTACTGACAGCTCAACACCCATGGAGTTAATTACAGTGGGAACCGGGGGTCGGGGGGAGGGGGGGCTGGGGGTCGGTAGGGTTTAGGATCTTAGTTCACCTTTTTATTTTTATGAAAAGGTTAAATAGCCCTTTAAATGTAATATACAGTATGTAAAGTTGTGTTTGAGTGAGAGCCAGAGCTCTCCCATCAGTAGAGAACATAAGCTTTGAAGATTTCAGAACTGTAGGTCTGACTAAGCAGGGGGTGTGCTGAACCTCGGCAGAGAGACCACTGCTTCCACAAAAAAAAGAAAGGGTTCTTGTCTGCAGCATACTGGCAGAGGCAGGCTTTTCTACACAGGAAAACCTCTCTAGCATTGCATTCTCTCCCCCTTTCTTTCTTTCTTTCTTTCTTTCTTTCTTTCTTTATCTCTCTCTCTCTTTCTTTCTCTCTCTCTCTGTCCTCTTTCTTTCTTTCCTTCTTTCTTTTTCTTTAATTTTCTCTCTTCTTTCTTTCTCTCTCTTCTTTCTTTCTTTTTTCCTCTCTGCTTTGTCTTCTTTCTTTCTTTCTTTCTTTCTTTCTCTTCTTTCTTTTTTTCCCCTCTGCTCTGTCTTTTTTCTCTCTCTCTTCTTTCTTTCTTTTTTACTCTCTGCTTTGTCCTCTCTCTCTTCTTTCTTTCTTTCTTTCTTTCTTTCTTTCTTTCTCTCTCTCTCTGACCTCTCTCTCTCTCTGTCTTCTCTGCCCCCCCCCTCTCTCACCAAAGCCTCCCAATGGGGCTCCTACAAAAAATAATAAAATATAAAATTGTAAAAAATAAAAATAAAATAAAAACCTACTGACACTAGTGGAGGAACTACCAGGGTTGCAAAGGTTGCTCTTGCGACCAGGCCCTGGCATTCCATCACTCTGAGGAAAAGGGTCCCCGGGCTTAGGGCTGCTCAGTCCAAAATGCCCAGGCCTATTTTTTGTCCCAATCCGGGCCTGGTCCCCACTATTTCCTGTGCAGCAGCCTCTGGTTACAGTGCTGTCATATGTATTCTTAGGGGATTGGTGCATTTGATAAATAATACTTCTTACTGGAAAGTAAATATGCATTGATAATACTGCATTAAATAAATACTTAGGATTTTTTTTGTTAACCAGATGATGTGGATTTGATACACTCGTCTCTGGGGAGTTCTTGAAATAGAGGCTTATGGCAGTTGTGGATCTTCCAGTTCCCGCTGAAGCGTGTTATGTGTCTAACCAGGTGGTCTCGGGAGGGGAACATTACAGCATGGCACCATGGGACTTCATGTTGTGTCTGCCTGAGCCGCAATTATTCTGTATACAATGAAGTCACCAGAGATAGCCCTGGCGCCTCTACTGAGCTGCGTCTCAGACTCCATTTTCCCCTGGCTGTGTACACTGCAGGCTCCCTTCACTAGATGTACATTACACATTACAGGCTGCTGTTAGCATTGTCAGCATACAAAACACCTTAACCAGGATCACAGAGGAGGTAATTGACTTGGTATATATCAGAGATGGTCTATAAACCATTAAAGTGTTACTAAACCCAGGACCCTGCATTCACTATATCTGGTCTCCCACAGTACACACAACATGGAAGTGGAATTGTTTTAGTAAATATAAACTGATAAATACCTTTTCTCATCAGCAGTTAAAGCATTCTTGTGACTTCTATCAGCGTTCAGCAGAGCACATGTTAAAGCTTGTAGGAGGAGTTTTCATTTTGCTCTAGGAAGATGCAGAACCCCTGACATTCTGTCTGGACAGTGCTGATTGGCCCTGTGCTGATCACATGCACTCTCCCAAGAAAAAAAACCCTCTCTAGCAATACACACCAAACTGAGCATGTGCAGAGTGACTCCACACCATATGTCTTATCAGAAGATAAGAAGGGGACACTGGAAGAAGGGTCGGATCAGAGAAGTCAGGATCAAACAGCGGTTTTTCACAATGAAGAGGATTAACCCCTTAGGTTCCACAGTGAGTATAACAAGCATGTTTTACTGCATATAGACTGATTTTACTCTTGTGGGTTTAGTAACACTTTAAAGGAGAACTCCAGGAAGTTCAGAATAGCAGTATCTTGTATGTAAGTATGTTCTTCAATGTATGACTTTGGCCAGAATATTGACTTTCAGATATGTACAGTACATAATGTGATGTTTGCACTCTCAGCCTCACCCTGCACAGAGATTTTCCAGCTTAAAGGGCAACAATCTAAATTCCAGGAGAATGAGCATGATCATCAATTGGTTTGGTTAACCCTCTACACAAACAAACATAAGCTGCCACCATGTGTTTTAAGTGAAATTTGCACTGTTCACATTATGTGCAGTAACAATCCTGAAATGTCTGTGACACTCACCGCCATGCCAGACAGGAAAGTAACAGAGTTTGAAATGTGGCAGCACTTTTCAAAGAACCCAGAATTCTTTCATTTAGAGCATTTACAGAATCAGCTTAATGATTTTTATGTATTGTTTTAATGAAAAGGGGAACAAGAAACTACTTACAGAAAATATATTTCAATGATGCAATAACAACAGTAAAATATTTAGGATTAACAAAGATCTGGCATTAGTTTGCCGGATGTTTGGTTCCTGTGCAGAGTCCAATACTCTTCAGAGTAAATCTGGATCTCACCTAGTCACTGGCCCTTTGATATGACTCTCGGAATTCTGGCATGGTTCAAGTGGAAAATGAGAGCCCTAGCTGCCAATAGCAGCATTCTTTGTGGACCCCATAGATCAGGGGTAGGCAACCTTAAAGAGGTGGAGATCTACCTGAACAACATGGGAGAAGTCAAAGATCACAGTCATCACCCAGGGTTGCCTCTTCACACCTGATTAAAACCTCTAATTGCCGTACTATCGTGTCACAATCGCATGCATTGCACAGCAATCATGGGTTTAAATCACGTGGTGAGGAGGTGATACATAAATATCTACACATGACCATGTTTTACAGTCGGACAACCAACGTATTATTTTATGGAATGAAATCACGGTTTGATAGAGGCCCTTCACAATATAAACCGGATGCACACATCACCTAAAAGATGCAATGTGATCAATCTGCCTTCTGGACCAATATAGTATAGGAATGTGTGGTATCAAACTGATTGTTATTTTCTTATAAAATTATTAGGATTTATGGAAAATGAATAGATTTGGGTTCTGGCAGTTAAAAAAAATGCTAGATACATATGTGCATTGCTTCAAGTCATTTCTGGAATGATAACCAACTATTTATGGTATATGTTAGCAGACTCTGGCTTAATAAAGTTTCATGTCTTACAGTTATGACCAGGCTAGCCTAGTGCCTGTTGGAGGCTGTGCTAAAGGTTTCAGGACATCAACATGTTATGACTGGCTTAATTGGATGTCTTTTGAAGGTTTGCCGACCCTGCTGTGTACTGATTATGCATTCCAATCTGATATGCTCGATTCAGTCTGAACTGCGCTCAACTGTTTTTTATTGGTTGTGATATAAGATGTGTCACACAAATATGTCTATCACCTCCCCCATAAAATCTAAATCCTTTTTTTTTTCGTTGGCTTGCGGTTTTTGGAGAAGTGAGGGTGGCATTGATTTCAGCATGATTTTTCAATTCTCTTATAGATCTAAAATCAGCCCCAGTTACTGCATCTTTTATATCTCAGATCAGCCCCAATTCCTGCAACTTCAGACCTCAGATCATTCTTAATTCCCATATCTTAAGACCCCAGATCAAATCCAGTTTCTGTATCTTCAGATATTCGAATAAGTCCACTTCCTGTACCTTTAGACCTCATATCAACCCAAATTCCTGTGCTTTCAGACCCCAAATCAGCCACAATTTCTGCACCTTCAGATCTCAGATCAACCCCAATAAATGTACCTTCAGCCCTCAGATTAACTCCAGTTCCTGCACTTTCAGATCTCAGATCTGTCCAAATTACTGCACCTTCATTCCTTAGACCAGCCCCAATTCCTGTACTTTCAGACGTCAGATCAGTCCTAATTCCTGCACCATGAGACATCAGATCAGCCCCGCTTCCTGTACCTTCAGATCCTAGATCAGCCCAAGTTACTGCACCTTAATTACTTGCTGTAGATCAGCCACAATTTCTGAATCTTAAAGCTTCAGATCAGCCTCAATTCCTATACCATCAGGCCACAAATAAGCCTCAATTCCTACACCTTCGTACTCTGGATCAACCCCAATTCCTGTCTATTTATAATTCAGGTCAGCCCCAATTACTGCACCTTCGGACCTCAGATCACACCCAATCTCTGCCTTCAGATTTTAGATCAGACCAAATTACTGCACCTTTATTTCTCAAATCAGCCTCAATTTCTTCACCTTCAGACTTCAGATCTATCTTGATTCCTGCATCTTCAGACCTCAGGACAAGCCAAATTTCTGCACCATCACAACTTAGATCAGCCTCAATTCCTGAACATCACACCTCAGATCAGATCCAATGCATGCACCCTCATACCTTAGATCAATTTCTGCACCATCAGAGGTGTGGGGATTTTACATTCCACACGGTGCACCTGGCGTGTCCACTAAGAGGAAGAAAGGGGTAAGCAGGCAAGTTTCCTCGTGTAACAAAATCCACAGGAACACACCAAAGGAAACTCTGGCCCTTTGGCAGGCCTTTGCAAGCCTGATTTCCCGTGATGACCTTCAAGGTGCAACTGAAAATTACATTGTGTGTGCACCCGGGTAGGCTTGCCTTATGTTGACTATCTGGTATATTGGTTATTGTTATTATTTTTTTGTATTATTTTTGACCATACTAAATAAAGGAAATATCTTCAAAACCATTATATGTTTTGTTATAAGTACGTTTTTGGAAGGAAACATATTTGCACCCGATAACGTTTTTTTTGCTTCTTCCTTTTTGGGTGAGTAACCTTCTAGTTTTATTTGACTTTCCATGTCCTTGTTAATATGTCTTTACTTCCTGTTGTGTCACCAGGACAGGAAATGGTTGGAAATCTTCTCTGTGGGGACATAGACAGCATTTAAAACCTATCCTTCCCCACTTCATAATTTAAACATGTTTTGGCTGAAGTTCAAGTTTAAGTTTAAGAAGAATCTTTAAAGCAGCTATTTTAGCAAATCACACGTCTATCAATTTGATGTACTTCAAAAGTATCATGTCCTTTTTAAGCACAACAGGACCCAGAAATGACCTCACATTTCAAAGTACCAGAATGCTTCTGAATTTTTGAGAGCAGAGAATCATTAAACCTTTACGCTTGTAAGGCTGCAAATTTTAAAAGTTGACATTACTTTCCAAATAACTTCTCACAGCAGAACCTCTGTTGACTTTCCAGAGCAATAGGAAATTAGATTTTATATGTCTTTTCATTGTGTGATTATTTAGTGGGTTTGTTTTTGTTAAGCAAATATTCACACATATTTTCAGGTGCATAAAGTTTGTAATAGTATTTATCCTGTTTTATTGTTATCTGCAATTTATGCATAAATTACCATGCATTTGCATAACATTGTTTGAGCTTGGCTTGTTTGTAGGGAAAGGAATTCTCCCTCGGCTTGGAACAATAATATTCCATTGACATAAAGTTGTTTTTATTAAAGTGTTGAAAATGGAAATGCAGTTGAATCGTGAAACACCGTAGCACCGCTTAGAAGGATCCATTTATGCTGGAAAACTTGTTACTGTTTCTATAACATGCTCACCCATTGTTCCAATTTTACATCAACAAAAAAACAGTTCTGAGCTGGTTATTCTGAATTGTCTTTTAAAAGATGTCTCTACCCAGCTGAAAATGTCTTACAGGAGAATTGCAGTCAGGATAAACATTCTTAGTAAATGAACAAAATCACAGGTTAGGTGCAGTTAATGTTTATGTTTGTTTGATGGAGAGCTGCTGCGGTGCTGCATTGAAGTCTCATTTTGTCTGACTACTTTTTTTGTGGAAACTATGTGAAAAAAAATAAAGAAAAGTGAACAGGCAAGATATTTAATGCAGAGAAATGCTATGGTATTAAAGTTACTTACCTGGCTGTCCGGCTCTGTACAGTGAGCTGCGCATGCAAAACCCATTGTACAAGTTCTTATTTACTGTATACCAGGGGCGGACTGACCATTTGGAAACTCGGGTACTGCCCAAGGGCCCGGGGTCAGTAGGGGGCCCCATGAGATGCCCCTGGTACCTTTTTCATAGGCTTTTTTGAGTTTGGGTAAGGACACAGGGGCCCCATGATCCCCTATTGCCCGGGGGCCCCATGAGTTGTCAGTCCGTCCCTGCTGTATACTTTTTTTAACCACTTGCCCTCCAGAGGATTTACCCCCCTTCCTGACCAGGCCATTTTTTGCTTTACGATGCTACATTGCTTTAGCAGACAATTGCACAGTCATGGAATGCTGTACATAAATGAAATGTATGCCTTTGTTTCCCACCAATAGAGTTTCCTTGTGGTGGTATTTGATCACCTGTGCGTTTTTTTTTCGCTAAAAACAAAAAAAGACTGACAATTTTGAAAAAAAAACCAATATTTTGACTTTTTGCTATAAAACATATTCAGTAAAAACATTTTAAAAATCAAATGTCGTCATAAATTTAGGCCAAAATGTATTCTGCTATATGTCTTTGCTAAAAAAAAAAATCCCAATACATGTAAATTAATTGATTTATGTTGCACGCAAATGAAATTTACGTCCCTTTTTTCCCATGAATAGAGCTTCCTTTTGGTGGTATTTGATCGCCTGTGCATTTTTTATTTTTTGCGCTATAAGAAAATAGACTGACAATTTTGAGAAAAAAATATTTTTGACTTTTTGCTATTAAACATGTCCAGTAAAAAAATCAACCAAATAGCGGCAAGGGAAGGGCGCGCGTACGACTCGTGCGCCCCCCCTACCCGGAGATGTAAAATCACGTATATATACACGTGATTTTGTGCACCCCTCCCACCCTGTAGCAGTATATCTGCTATAGAGTTGGTGAAAAGCGGTTAAATTATTTTATTACATTTGTAGCGCCCTCTAGTGGTGCTAGAGAGGTAAATTTAGTCTGGCTCACAGAAGTAACTGAAGTCTGAGTTTACTTTAGGTCAGGCTGGAGAGCTCTACAGGTCAGGCCTCTGGCACTGTCCCCTGGTTCTGAAGTCTTCCAGAAGATTCTAGAAGCTAGTGGGAAGAGGGGTGGAGACCAAGATCTGCATATTCATGGGAGTCTGACCAGTCCCAGGCAGGAGGCCTGGCAGTGTGGTAGATGGGCCCATAAATATGAGAGAGCCTAACCAGAAGTAGAGTCTGGTGATTAGGTGGAAGATAAAGTGTTGAGGATCATGAGGTCTGGGAGGGGATCCTGGGGAAGGATGGCTTTGCCTCTAGGCTGGAGCTGAGGAGGAAGGAAGGAAGAAGTTAGACAGAGGGAACTTCACTACAAGTCCTATCCAGAAGGCACGCTGCCCAGCATGGGAAGACTAGCACAGCTAAAAAGGCCTGAACAAGCAGTCTTGTCCAAAGCAGCAGGATTAAAAGGGACAGTGTTAGTGCCATTACACTCCCAGGGCCTAGGGAGAAGGCTGCTAGATGCAATATCCAGCATGCTTTCATGGGAACAGTGTCACAGCCAACCTAATCCCCTGCTCTGGGACACTTATCCAAAGCAGCCAGGTTGGCTGGCATTTTCTCACCAAGTATTGTGCTCCTTAAAAGTAACATTGCTACTGATCCTTAAAGGGACCAATACCACTCCAGCTAGAGTAACATGCAGGATCTATTTTTTGTACATAAATGCAGGAAGTTTGCCCTCAAACTGTTCTTTCTAGTCAAGTTGGACATCCCATAACCCCTAATCCCTATCCAAGTTGTTTTCCCCTAAATAAAACAACAAAAACAAGCCAATGGACTGGATTATTGACTACGTGTGTTTGTCAAAAATGCGTGTTGCCTGACCGTGCAGGAAATAGGGGAACCCAAAATCCAGCAGCTCCTTAGTGTTGTGCTATACATTTCTTCCATTACTTCCAGGTTTCCAAACCAAGGCAAATTATATCATGCATCCCAGGAATTTTGAGGGGAGAAGGAATTTTCTCAGCTAAGCACACCCTCCTGCCTGCATGCCTGAGCTAAGGGCAGATGGATTCTAGGATGTAAATTCTACATGAATCATCTGTCCTTACTCAAGATGGCCACCGTCAGAAATGCCAGGGGGTGTTTTTCAAAGTGATTTCTCAGCAAAATAAAGCATGGAGACATGGATAGATGGGTGATTTTGCTTTGAATATTAAAAATGAATAACATTTTTGGTTTGTGGTGCTTAAATCCTTAAAGTGGAACTACACTGCATCTAATTATCAACTTCTCAGATGAACAAAGATAAAAACACACACAATTTTAATCACATTATATGTTTTATGTATGGGGGGCACCCTAAAAGTCCCGTTATTTTTAGTTTTCTATTTTCTGTATTATAAGGGATGGTTGTGCCAATCTGTGACTTGAGAAACTTATATTTATGTAAACTAATTTTCAGAAAAATTATACAATTATTTGACACAGATCATGGGACTTTTGTGTGACATGTTGCACTTTGGATTTTTTCTTTTACATTTGGTACACTGGCCAAATCTTCTTTGTTCAAACCCTTCAATGTAAAACAATTATTTGGTGCATTTCATAAATCAGTATTTGTTGGAATACAGTGTTCATGTATTTTATGCGGCAACTACATCAGTATTCAGTAGAGATATATTCTTCAACCAGTAGATGGCAGGGTTTATAATTGTGTAGCTGAATCTATGGTATACTCTCTCTGTTTTTTTCTCTGAATAAAGTTTCCTGTTTCCTTGTTGCAGTGAAGCAGAAAAGCATATGTGGACTGTGCACTGTCTGTTCTGTAGGACTATGTACAGAATTTCTAACAGTATAGATGAGTGAGTTTGCTTTGAATATTAAAAATGAATTACATTTTTGGTTTGTGGTGCTTAGATGCTGTGTAGTTCCACTTTAAGGATCTAATTATCAACTTTTCAGTCGAACAAACATAAAAACACATAAAATTTTAATCACATTATATGTTTTATGTATGCGAGGGCACCCTAAAAGTCCCGTTATTTTTGTTTTTCTATTTTCTGTATTATAAGGGATGATTGTGCCAAACTGTGTGACTTGAGAAACTTACATTTATGTAAACTAATTTCAGAAAAAATATAAAATTATTTGACACAGATCATGGGACTTTTGTGTGACATGTTGCACTTTGAATTTTTTTTTTACTTCTGGTACACTGGCCAAATCTTCCTCGTTCAAACCCTTCAATGTAAAACAATTATTTGGTGCATTTCATAAATCAGTATTTGTTGGAATACAGTGTTCATGTATTTTATGCAACAACTAGTATTCAGTAGAGATATATTCTTCAGCCAGTAGATGGCAGTTTATAATTGTGTAGCTGAATCTATGGTATACTCTCTATGTTTTGTCTCTGAATAAAGTTTCCTGTTTCCTTGTTGCAGTGAAGCAGAAAAGCATATGTGGACTGTGCGCTGTCTGTTCTGTAGGGCTATGTACAGAATTTCTAACAGTATTCCATGCATTAAATATTTGCGTCACCACTAAGTTTAAAGCGGAGTTCCACTCGACCTATCAAAAAATATATATTCCAGGAGGCCGGCATCTTCAGTGTGGGCACCCGGCTGTGATAGCTTGCGGCTTCACAGCCAGGTACCCACTGCGCGAGTAGCGCTGCGCTTCGTGAATGGTCCTGTAGTCTTCTGGGGCCTGTCACGTGTCCCAAAAGACTACAGGGAGGGAGGACACCTTCCGTTCCCAATCATCTGGGTGATCGGACCGGAAGTGAGAGCGGGTACCTGTCAAATTCGGGTACCCACTCCCCAAAGGTGCCAATCCTTAATGGGAAGCGAGGGAGCAGTCCTTAAAGCGGAACTTCCCTTTTTGGGTGGAGCTCTGCTTTAAATGGGCCCAATACATTTTTTTTTCTTTTTCAGCAGTCACTCAGCAATGGCCGCAGCCAACAGAGTTTGACGCTGCAGATGAGCAGTTTGAGAACTGTATATGAAATGCACTCATGAACTAGCAAAGCAAGCATAAAAAACTGCCAACAAAAATATATTTTCAGCTTCAGGTCAACTTCGAACCGACTGATAAATATTACAAAAGATATTTACATTTGTCCAGTTACTATCTATACAGCTGTGGTCTTACATAAAAAATAATATAAAATAATATACCTCTTTCCTCCGTTACTATAGTTACCATTGCCCCTCTAGAAAAGAAAAAAAAAATATGCTAAGGTATCACGGCTTGCAAAGGATTGTAGGAAAGGCGTAAAAGCACCCCATGTAAGTGTCCCAGTCCTGAAACCCCGGCATCACATTGTACCGTTACTTTGTTAGGAAGAGATTGTCAGTGTGGTTTCCATGGCAACCTTCTGTGGATTCTGTAAGGATTGCTTGTTGATACTTGTATGATATTGCTGTTAAATTATTCTTTAATATAATATAGCTCAACATTTTTTGAGCATCCCTTGAGTATTTCTGAATAAAACAGAAAATTGTCAAAAGTTATATGATTGCATTACCACCGTGGAATGAGTGATCTCAATCCGTAACCATTTTTATTTCTTTCCTCCGGTAGAAAATGATATTGGAGCAGCGAAGAAGCGACCACTTTGGAGCCATAGTGGCAATCATTCATACGGTCAATGTGAAAATGGCAAAATGTTATCTTTTTTAATGTAATTAAAAATGACCTTACTCGGTTGTACTCGGCCCAAAATGATATTCACGGCAGGTTTTTTTTTTTTTTTTTGCAATTTCTGCAAGAAATGTAATATTCATTTAGGCTTTATTGGGCAAATATATGAACATCATAAAAGGAGCAGAAGGCAATTAATATTAATACTGTGACTATCTTGGTGATATTATCGCTGATGAATGAACTTTTAAAATAAGTTCTGTCTATTTAATCCCTGTGGTTTGCCTCGGTTTAAACAAAGCCGGGCTTGCTACGTGGGAGGAAGAGCCGCCAAAATGGTTTGTTCAGCTTAAAGGGAAACTTCATTTCTCCATTTTTCTGTGTCAAAAAAGTCCTCTCAATGTCAGCCATATACGCTGCAATTATTTCAGCAAATATTATCCTTAATGGCTCCTGTCCTCTAAATATTAATATAGGCCTTGCCAGCACTTCGTAAAACTGGCTGCTAATGAGGAGGGGGGTCTTGTTTTATAAAAATCTGAGTATCTCTTTACGTCTATATTCCTCCAATGACGTCACTCCAGCTACAGGGGATGCCTATAATTTGAATCTGAGTGCTGTGCAGATTGTTGGGCAAAAATCAGTAAACCATTCATACACTTGGGAATCTGAATTTTAGCAAGTCAGATATACAGTACACTATACGGTTGCATATACATGAAGGGAAAATACATTTGAATGTCTTATGGCATATTATGAAAGTCATAGCTGGTTGCAGATTAAATAAAAAAAAAAAACCTTCTGTGTGCAGCATTCCCCTCAGCCCCTCTAATACTTACCTGAGCCACATCACGATCCAATGATGTGCACGAGAGCCTCAGCTCTCCAGGGACTCTCCCTCTTCATTGGCTGAGACAGCAGTGGAAGCCTTTGGCTCCTGCTGCAGTCAAGCATAGCCAGTGAGCCAATGAGGTGAGAGAGAGGTGGAGCCGAGCCACAGCTCTGTGTATGAATGGATACCACTAATGATTGGAGATCAGCAATGATTCTCAGGATTGCCGCTGATCTCTGTTTCATAAAAGGACACCATTGTACTGAAAGGGTAATTGATGCTTGGAATAGACTTCCAGTAGAGGTTGTGAGTCAGTCAACAGTAGGTGGCTTCAAGCATGCTTGGGACAAACATAGAACTATACTCAGACAAATAAGTTAATAAAAAAAAGACAAAAAAAAGACAAAAACATTATAAATTAAAAACAAAAAGGCAGACTTGATAGAATAGGTAAATATTTCTGCATTTAGTTCCACTGTTCTAAATGAACAGGCTCTATTCATTTCACAAAGCAACCCCAAAACGTAATCACCCTGGAAATAGTATGGGGTATGTGAGTTGGTGAATGGCTGCTTCCATCATACCTTTCCTGTACAGGTGCTTTGTGTTATCAAAGAATAACCTTAAAGAGGAGTTACAGTGTCCTACACACAGGTTGCTATAACAATGGCAGTGAAATACCGCAAGATTACCCTATTTGTCTTTCCGAAGATTCCTGGGATAAATTATGCTGATATCCCAGGAATTCAAGAGAATTGCCTTATGACGTAATTCCCTAGATGGCCGGGATTGCATTTGCTGCCAAATTACATTAAAAAAAGGTATATAGAAATAATAAAAAAATCGAGGCTATCCATTGAGTTAGCACTGTACTGCAGATGAGCATTGTGATCCAAGGACCCCAGCCTCTAACAGCCTCCATAACATATACCCAGTCTCCAACAACTCATATAGTATGTCCTCAGTCTTCATCAACTCCTGTAGTGTGACCTTCAACTTCTAACAACTCCTATAGTATATCCCCAGTCTCCAACTAGTCATATGCTTTTTCTCCAGTATCCATCAACTCATACAGTTTGTCCACATTCCTCACTTACTCCTATAGCATGACCCCAGTTTCCCACAACTTATATAACATGTCTCCAGTCTCCAACAACTCCATGTTTCTACTCTCCAATAACTCCTAGGTATGTCTGCACACACCAGCAACTCCTATCACATGTCTCCACTCTCCAGCATCTCCTATAGCAAGTGTCTACTCTCCAACAACTCCTATGGTATGCCTCCAGTCTACAACAACTCCTACAGCATGTCCCCAGTATCCAAAAAACTCCTACAGCATTGCAGAAGCATCGAAAGCCTCACAATCTGAGAACCAGGTCAGAGCTGTAAATTAAGGAGGTAGTAGCACTGTTACACCTGTTTCCAACTCCTATAGCATATCCCCAGTCTCCAGCAACGTCTGTAGCATGTCCCTAGTCTCCCACAACTTCTTTAGTAAGTCCATAGTCTCCAACAACTCATGTATCATGTCCCCAGTCTCCAACACCTTCTATATCATGTCCCCAGTCTTCAACACCTCCTATAGCATGTCCCCAGTCTCCAACAACTCCTATAGCATATCTCAAGTCTTCAACAACTTCCATAGCATGTCATTAGTCTCCAACAACTTCTATAACATGTCACCAGTCTCCAACAACTTCTATAGCATGTCCCCATTTTACAACAACTCATATAGCATAATCCAAAGAAGGAAAAGTCAGCACATGGGATAAATTCATTTAGAAGTCTTATTTTTATTGAATTACATGAATGGCAGCTGTAAAAACAGCTAACGCATATTGGACTCTCAGGTCCTATTCATGGCCAGCTATGGCCGAAACATTGGTTGCTTTTACAGCTATTATTCATGTAATTCAATAAAAGGAGGATTTATTCCAAGTGCTGACTTTTTCTTCTGTGGATTATGCATTGCAGAAGCATTGTAACCCTCACAGTCTGAGCACTGAGTTGGAGTTGTGGATTAAGAAGGTGGTAGCACTGTTACACCTGTTTCCAACTCATATAGCATGCCCTCAGTCTCCAACAACCTCTATCATATGTCCCCAGTCTTCAAAAACTCCTATAATATATCAGCTGTCTCCAACAATTTCTATAGCGTGTCACCAGTCTCCAAAAACCCCTACAGCATGTCCCCAGTCTTCAACAATTCCTGTAGCAAGTCCCCAATCTCCAACAACTCCTACAGCATGTCCCCAGTCTTCAACAATTCCTGTAGCAAGTCCCTAATCTCCAACAACTCCTACAGCATGTCCCCAGTCTTCAACAATTCCTGTAGCAAGTCCCCAATCTCCAACAACTCCTACAGCATGTCCCCAGTCTTCAACAATTCCTGTAGTAAGTCCCCAATCTCCAACAACTCCTACAGCATGTCACCAGTCTCCAAAATCCTCTATAGTATGTCCTCAGTGCTCAACAACTCCTATAGCATGTCCTCAGTCTCCAAAAACTCCTATACCATGTCCCCTGTTTCCAACAACTCCTTTAGCATATCCCTAGTGTGTAACAACTTCTATAGCATGTCCTTAGTCTCCAGGAACTCATTTAGCATGTCCCCAGTCTCCAACAACTTCTATAGCAAGTCCTTAGTCTCCAGGAACTCATATAGCATGTCCCCAGTCTCCAACAACTTCTATAGCAAGTCCTTAGTCTCCAGGAACTCACATAGCATGTCCCAGTCTCCAACAACTTCTATAGCAAGACCTTAGTCTCCAGGAAGTCATATAGCATGTCCCCAGTCTCCAACAACTTCAATAGCAAGACCTTAGTCTCCAGGAAGTCATATAGCATGTCCCCAGTCTGTAACAACTCTTACAGCATGTCTCCAGTCTCCAAAAGCTCCTTTAGCATCTTTCTGGTCTCCAACAACTTCTATATCATAATCCAACAACTTCTATATCATGTACCAGAATCCAACAACCCCCATGGCCTGTTCACAGTCTATAATCATCTCCTTTAGTCTGAATATTTTCTGTGGCCACTAGGAGATGTCAGGGGCTGTATTTGAAGTTCCCTAAATTAAGAAAGTTTTCACAATCCCCCTGAGCGGCAGCTACTTACATAAATACTTTCCTTCAGCCCACATGCGTTCGTCTCTATGTAGCCCTATGAGGTGGTACACTGCCTTTGCAGAAAGAAGTCTAGGCTCCACCCAGCACATCTGCATCACATGACTTATTCATTCCTGAGGGTGGAGCTCTACTCCTGTGGATAAGTGGGAGCATGAACATGGAGGAGCCAAAGGAATAAATAACCTCTGCTACTAGTTTTTTTATTCAAATACTCAGTTTTGTGACGCATTTGCTTTTGTGATTGTGTAGCTGTGTGTTTGTAGTTCGTTGCAAAAAACAGTCTAAAAATACTGATCAGATCATTTCATGAAAATAATTATCTTTGCAGCCAGCATTACTGAGCGTGACGCCAGGAAGGGTTTTATTCTTCCTCTCATTAACATTTTTGAGGGATGCCTCACTAAATGTTGTGCTCTGCTTTTTCTGAATTAACATATCTGGAAATGAATAGAGGGAGTCATCTCTGCTTTTAATCTTTGCAGCAATGTAAAAATCCAGAGAAATCAGTACATATGGGGGGATTGACAGTATTCTGATCTTATTATAATATACGATGATTACTAGTAGCTGTCTGGTGATGCAGAGGTCAGGAACCATATTCCAGTGTAGCAACACAAAAAGCATTCATATTCAATAGATTTTACAGTAGAACTGGAGCCCAACTGCTGAATGCACATTTGAAATCCATAAAGGTGAACTGTTTTATCTGACCAAATAATTCTATTTCTTTAAAGCCATAAACTCCTGTTTTACTATATGGACATAGGGTGACATAGACCTATTCAGTCTGCAGCCTGGATTATTAATGAGCATCATTCTGAGGATCTCTAATATTTTTCCCTTGCCTTAAAGTAGGTGTAAACCCTTACATATAACCAGTGAAGTGACTGAACTCAGGTGATACACAGGTATGAAACAAATCCTCCGACATATGTTGTACCTGTCTATCTGCAGTCTTCTCTTCTCTACATCCATTGAAAGTGCTGCATTTATAAAGCTTGTACAGCTGTCAAAAAAGAGGGGCAGAGAGCTGAAGTTACACTCTGCAGAGCTCAGTGAGGGGAGCTCTGAAAGCTTATTGGAGGGAAGGGACACACCCCTTCACACAGCTCACAGGATTGTCAATCTGGTGGAGCTCCCTCCCCTGACACCATTTTTCTTTTGGTTTCAGGAAATCTTGTCGGAAGTGATTCATAGCAGAGGAATGAGGCAGCAGACAGAAATTACACTTAATGCTCTTAATTGAGACAAGTACACACTATAGAGGGATATGCTTTGCTCATATTTCATGTCTGAGGTTTACAACCACTTTAAACCTGCCTAATCCACTTTCCTATCCTTCCCAATGTCTGAAACATGTTACATTGTACAAAGCATCATTGGCTTACAGTGCTGGCACTCCCACTCCTAATTAAATTGGTAGACTATAGTACATTAATATAATGGTAGATAGATACATTAAGTAATCAGGCTATCAATGGCTATCAACTAATGCAATACAGTAATACATACTGTATGCCATAGCCAATCTAAGAAAAATAATAGACAAAAAAATAAGAATTTGTCTTGTGTTTAGCCTCTTACAAACCTTAGAAATTAAAGTGGTAGAGGAAGGGGATCCAATCAAGCTTCTGTTATTTTGCTTAGTTTCTCAACTAGGGTTCCTCATGAGGTTGCTAAGGGTTCCTTGAGCAATGACCAATTTCTGCCTCTTAGATTAGATCCTACTGACACCATTGATCTTTTTAGCTTTCTGTAAGGGGGATAATTCTTCCCAATGATCACCAGTGTAAGGAGCATTCTTCCCAATGACCATCACACTAATGTATCATGGGTTGTAGATATGGCCAGTTTTAGCAGGGGCTCCCTGAGACCGGAAATATATTTCAAGGGTTCCTGTGTTGAAAAGGTTTAAAAAGCCTGACTCCCATGATGGATTTTTAATTGCACTTTGTGCAAGCTCCTCCTCAACTTCCTTACCTGGCTGTCCCAACTGAACCAATCTGACTTTACCCACTGATCTTTAACCACTTGCCTACCATGCACTTAAACCCCCTTCCTGCCCAAGCCAATTTTCAGCTTTCAGCTCTGTCGCATGTTGAATGACAATCGCGCAGTCATGCAACACTGTACCCATATGAAATTGTTATCATTTTTGCACACAAATATAGCTTTCTTTTGGTGGTACTTAATAGCTGCTGTGTGTTTTTTTATTTTGCGCTATAAACAAAAAAATAGCAAAAAAAAAGTTTTTCTTTGTTTCTATTGTAAAGTTGTGCAAACAGATAATTTTTCCCCTTCACTGATGTGCATTGATGAGGCTGCACTGATAGGCAGTGCTGATGGGCACTGATAAGCAGCACTGATAGGTGGCACTGATTATGCTGCACTGATATGCAGCAATGATGTGCACTGATGGGCACTGATAGGCAGCACTGATAGGTGGCACTGATGATGTTGCACTGATATTCAGCAATGATGTGCACTGATAGGTGGCACTGATGGGCACTCATGGACGGCACTGACTGATGGCACTGACTGGTGGCACTGCTGAGCACTGACTGGTGGCACTGATGGGTGGCACTGCTGGGCACAGGTGGGTGGCACTGCTGGGCACTGGTGGGTGACATACCTAGGCACTGCTGGGCACAGGTGGGTAGCACTGATGGGCACAGGTGGGTGGCACTGATGTGTACAGGTGGGCGGCACTGATTTATACAGGTGGGTGAAACTGATGAGCACAGGTGGGTGGCACAGGTGGGCGGCACTGCTGGGCACTGATCATCAGGGCACTGTAGCCATCTTTCGGCTATAGCACGGTAGTGAAGAGGTTAAAGGATAAGTTCACCTTTGGGAACATGTTACATGTTCCACCTGTTTTTAGGGTGGAACATGTAACATGTTCCCATAGCCGCAGCCACCACCCCCATTCTCCCCATACTGTCTGTTAAATTTGAAAACAGCGCAGTTGTGTGGGGCTCCGCCCACACGGGCGCATCATTCATTCACGGACTTCTGTGAATTAATGAACTGCAAGTCCCGGCAGCCATAGCGGCTGTTGGCTTGTAGTTTTCAATGAACTATCACTGTGGAGCACCGTGGTAGTTCATTGAAGCTTCCTGTAAGAATATCTGCTCGCTCAGACATCCCGTACGACAAGCAGATATACTGACAGGTCTGCAGGAGACCTGCATGGCATCAGCAATCTACTGATCACTGGCGCAATGCTTTCCAGGCTCCTGTAGACAAAAATAATTTGCAGGTGAAAAAAATGTGCATTTATTATTTTTGTCTAAAAGGTGAACTTATCCTTTAAATACCTCCAACCAAACAAGGAAGA
Source organism: Staurois parvus (assembly GCF_062004578.1). Taxonomy (NCBI): domain Eukaryota; kingdom Metazoa; phylum Chordata; class Amphibia; order Anura; family Ranidae; genus Staurois; species Staurois parvus. Next base: position 13,126,862 of record NW_028318143.1, on the reverse strand, counting down.
TTGACAGAAAATTCTGCTCTCAACCATTTGGACGAGACCCTGTTTACTCCTCTACAAGCTGTTAGGAATGTTTTATCCCGGTATAGCTGCAGCTCACCATGAAACAAAAAGAAATATTAAAATATATCTAAACCCAGGGATGCAGGATGACGAGGTTCTGGCACCTCCAGCACTGAACATATGTAATAGCTAGGGGTGCTGGGGTGTGATTGAGGCTCTATTGTTGCTGTTTGCTGGGGGATTTATTGTCGCCAGGGTGGTCTGTTATTTGCTGGGGAGGTCTATTGTTGCTGGGGGGTCAGTTTTACTGGGAGGGATACTGAAAAGGTGTCTATTGATGCAGGCTGCCAGGAGATCTTTTGTTGCTGGTAGGGGTCTATTGTTGCTGGGGTGGATATAATGTTGCTGGGAGTATATTGTTGCTGGGGGTATATTATTGCTGGGGGGGTCTATTGTTGCTGGGGTGGATCTAATGTTGCTGGGAGTATATTGTTTCTGGGGTTATATTGTTGCTGGGGGGTATATTGTTGCTGGGGGGTATATTGTTGCTGGGCGGTATATTGTTGCTGGGGGTCTATTGCTACTGAAGGGGGGATCTATTATTGCTGGCTGCAGGAGATCTGTATTATGGCTTTTCTTTTTTTCATTAACCAATTTCATTCAAACTACATGAAAAATCGTAAAATGATACTTGGCTCTGTATTCTATAAAAGGGGCGGTACTAGAAGGTGGATAGGAGGTGGAACCAAGGGATGGTCCTCAGAGGTGGCTAGGTTGCTGGGGGGTTAGAAAAAATGTCCTGTTTTAACCCAAGATCAAAATTCAAATATATTCATCTTACCAGTCCCTAGAAGTGGTGGCTGCTTTATTTCTACATTTGTAGTATTTTCTATTTATTTTCATGTTATTATTCAGCCAGTAAGATAATACTCCAGGCAGCTATAGAAGAGCAATGTTGCCGCCCTAGGACAAATCTATAGAACATCTCCCACTCTCCTCTTCTACATATCAAAGCTGCTGTAGGTCTACTATTCAGCCACCACATCCAAGAACTGGTAAGCTGCAATATATAACATTTTAGTTTTAGATACATTCATATGCATGTACATATTATCTGAACTGATTTCATTTTATTGGTACATTTTTAGTTCAAGTGTAGTGCTCCTTTAACATGCAGGGTGTTAGAGCCCCAAGACTTGTGACAAATGATAAAAATTCTGACTGCCACCAAATTCATTATTGGAATGACACTTCGAACTTGTAGAACGTTAGCCGGTTACTGATGCCCGGAGCCATACATCTGTTCCTTCAACTTTCAGAGCTTCACTGTCACTCCATCCCTCAGCTCTGCAGCCGTTCTCTGTGAATAGATAAATGTATGGAATAAAATGGATTCAATGTCAGTTCTTTTAAAAGAATAGCATGTAAACCTCAAATCTCTTGGTGTTGGTTAGAATTTCTCAAACACCCCTTGACCTTGTACATTTATTGCTGTAGGTATGGTTGGCCATACACAGCCTACCAGCATGTGATGCTCCCGACTAGTGATGAGCTTGGGTGTGTTTGGACTAAAATCTGAACCAACATATGCAATCCCAGCTGTCACCTGTACAAGCCAATCATTTGTGGGTGGAGCATTCACCAAAGGGCGTGTATACATGTGGTTATGGGGTGGGTAATTCCCCAGCTGAAGACGATTGGCCTGTACAGGTGACAGCTTACTGGTGGGCTCACACAGGTGGATTCAGACACTAGTCCGAACCAGGGGCAGACTGACCATTTGGGAACTCGGGCACTGCCCGAGGGCCCGGGGTCAGTAGGGGGCCCCGTGAGATGCCCCTGGTACCATTTTAATAGGCTTTTTTGAGTTTGGGCAAGGATACAGGGGCCCCATGATCCCCTATTGCCCGGGGGCCCCATGAGTTTTTAGTCCACCCCTGGTCCGAACACATCTGAGCTCATCACTGGGCCATTTCTGACCTCATAGGGGTGAGGATGATGAGGCCCTATGGCAGTTGGAGGAATTTGTTAATATGCAGTAAAAACTTTAAAATTATTGGATTTTTTTTTCTTTTTTAAATTTTTTAGATTGGGGAAGGGTTTGAACCCATTTCATGTTTCTATTGCAGTTTAGGCTTTTTCAGGCAGGTGACATTGCTTGCTGGCAATACTTTTAAAAAAAAAAGAAAATTGCTGAAAGGCAATTGTACGCTGCAGGATCGCGATGCAACTGCAAGCAAAATATTTGTATCGCTGTTGTGGTGCAGCGCTATTGATCTCAAAAAGCAAGTTTGACAGGCGGTACCATCTGTAAAACTGCATCCCAAGTTAAAATTGCCACAGCTGTGAAGCCCTTTCAGGCTGTATTATTATAATTCCTGTGGGCAGTAAAACCATGGCACAGCTATCTGTCTATATTGCTCTCCAATGAAATAGCCCTCTGTGAGCTCAATTCACAAAGCAGTAGCTACCGCTTTAAGAACTGCGGTAAAATGCCATTGCCTGTGCGCGCTCCCTGGGAGCCCGTGATTGGTGCCCACTGTGTGTGGAGGACACAGCAGAACACAGATTGCTGTACAGGATCTCTGTGTGAGGTCCTGATTCATGTGATCACTGATTGGCCAATCAGTGATCACATGAATAGTAGTAAGCAAGATGTCACTTTTGACATCATTGCTTACTACGTGTGAAATCTGTGAATGATCACAGAGGTCACATGGTACAAGGCTATTCACAACAGCCTTGTACCATGTGACAAGCTGTAACCAGTCATAGCTCTCACAGTATTTCTCAATGGCTGCAGGAATGCAGCCAGAGAGAAGAAGAAATTATTGCTTTTACAGCCTTTATGGGTGTCAAAGCAATCAGTGTAAAAAAAGAAAAAAATCTTCATCACCCTCCACAAGTAGTACAGTGTCACTATGGTGACACTGTACTGCTAGGGTGACAGTATGTTTAAAAAAAAAAACCATAAATAATATTATAAAAAAAATGTTAAAACCATTTTTGAAAAATTATAATTTTTGGTTATAAACTAATTTGGGTTTTTTTTTTTTTACTAAAAAGATAGATGAATAAATTTTGGCCAATATTTATGAAGAAAAACACTTTTTTAAAAATGTTTTGGACTTTTTCATTTATATAGCAAAAAAATAAAAATCGCAGTGTGGAATAAATGCCACTAAAATAAAGTTTTATCTGTCTCAAAGAAATACTAAAAAATTCATATGGGTACAGTGTTGCATGACCGCGTAATTGTCATAGAAAGTGTGATAGCACTGAAAGCTGAAAATTGGCCTGGACAGGAAAGGGGTGAAAGTGTCCGGACTTGAAGTGATTAAGGAAGTGGCTGCCGCCAACTCCTTAAAGCGGAGTTCCACCCAAAAGGGGAAGTTCTGCTTTAAAGATTGGTCCCCCGCTTCCCATTAAGGATTGGCACCTTTGGGGAGATGGGGGGAGGGGGATGGGTACCCGCTCCCACTTCCGCTGCGACCGCCTAGGCGACCGGAAAAGGAAGTTGTCCTCCTACCCTCCCTCCCCGAAGTCTTGTAGGACACATGACAGGTCCCAGAAGACGACGGGGCCATTCAGGGAGTGCAGCGCTACTCGCGCATGCGCAGTGGGCACATGGTTGTGAAGCTGCAAGCTGTCACAGCCGGGTGCCCACACTAAAGATGCCGGCGCCTGAAACACAGGACAGCCGGTGAAATGGGCTGCGGCGGGGGAAACTCGGGATTGTGGGACAGGTAAGTGGCTGTTTTTTAAAAGTCAGCAGCTACAATCTTTGTAGCTGCTGACTTATTTTTTTACAGAGTGAGTGGAACTCAGCTTTAACAACCAGCTAAAATGAAACAGATTTCTGAATTATTGCATGCTTGGGCCACTACTTATTTACCACACGCATTTTTTTTTTTTTACTGAGCGTTTTTGAGGTACATACTTTATAAAAGCATAGTGAACTGACATTTTTAGCATTGCATGCGATATTTGAGAATAAAATGGAAGATCACCTAAATACCGCATGCGATCTGCTGTAGGGAATGGAGCCCAATGTTTTCATTAACGCTCTGCAGATTGAATACATTCAGGGTAGCTCATACATCCCTGCAGGCAACTACTGCTCAGATGTGCGTATGCTGCGTATTTCAGCCTGTCATTGATTTTGACAGCTGGCAGCAGGTTATATGCTGCACCTGTGACTCGTGGGCAAAGTATTACATCTGAATGCACACCATGCAGCCTTCTTGTGTATGAAGCCATATAGAAGTTCCCAACTTATATATTCAATAATTTCATCAAATGTATTTTCCAAATGTCATTGCTACCTACATAAATCTTTATCCAGGCACAAGCATTTGACTTGTAAGTACCTCTGAGTCCCATAGCTGTGGTGCTCTCAGACTGCCCAGTGATAGAATACATAAAGACTAGACTTCAAGACTTATGCAGGGCATACATGGGTTGAATTCAAAACGATTTTTCATCTGAAAATAGAAAATGTCTTTCACTCAAAAATCCGATGGTGCCATCAATGATTTTGAAAATCATTGGCCAACCAAGTCATAAAGTTCACCCCATATAACAGGCAAAACTTCTGTTCATTCCAGCTCATGCGCATATTCTTTTCGGAAAAAACGATCGTACAAGTTGACCATCATTGAGTCGAAAATCGGTAATTTTTCATGAATTTTCCAAAATGCCCGATCACCAAAAAGTGGAGGAACCACGAAAAGCGGCCAGAGCCATTGACCCAATAACAGAGTAAAAATCGGCCGATTATTCTTAGGTCCGATTTTCGTATGAAAAATTGGTTGAATTTCAACTCATATACGGCCGACATTAGCCCTGGTTCACACTAATGCGGTGTGGAAAATGCAGCAAATTTCCACTGACACCAGTGTTGGGACACTATCCCCTTTCCCCACTGACACCAATGATGGGGCACTATTCCCCCCCCCACACTGACACCAACGATGGGGCACTATTCCTCCCCCCACTGGCACCAACAATGGGGCACTATTCCTCCCCCCACTGGCACCAACAATGTGGCACTATTCCTCTCACTGACACCAATGATGGGGCACGTTTCTTCCCACTGACACCAATGATGGGGCACGTTTCTTCCCACTGACACCAATGATGGGGCACTATTTCGCTCCATAAGACACACTTGGGGGGAAATGTCTGTGCGTCTTATGGAGCGGCCGGCCCAGTATTCCCACCGCCGTTGTATGTCTGAATTCTCTGGTCATCTCCTGTACTGTGTCCGCATTTGTTCATAGTTTTTTTTTTTAAACTATAGTCCAGCCCTCCAACGGTCTGAGGGACAGTGAACTGGCCCCCTGTTTAAAAAGTTTGAGGACCCCTGTCTTAGAGAAATCAAGAGAAGCTTTGATAACAAGCAACAGTTCGGATCGGATGAGCTGAATTGCCTTCAGGGTTGTTGGAGTGTAGATGAAGGGTGGAGGTACAGACACAAACTGGCCAGACTGAGTAATGCTAGGTTCACACCTATGCAGTTTGCGTTTGATCCATTTTTGCAGTGCTTTTTGCATTTTTGCACATGCGTTTTGCTATGTTTTAATGCATTTTGCGGAGTTTTTTCCAACTTGTTGCTGGGCAGATTAAAATGCATCAAAAATGCACTACATGCTTTTCTGCAGCATCTCCATTGAAGTCTATAGAACCAAAAACCCAACGTTTTGCATTTAAAAAAGTCCCTGACCCTTTCCAAAAAAGCACCAGGTGAAAATACGGAGATGTGAACATGTCCCATAGGAAATCATGTTAAATGGACTGCTGAGCGTTTCTGCAAAATACAACGGAAAACACATTGGTGTGAACCTAGGCTTATAATGCCCATACATTAGACAAAAAAATAATTAAAAATTCTGTCATTTGTTTGGTTTTTGCCCAGTTAATGAGCACAGATCAAAAATCGGTAGTGACATTTTTGAGCCCAAAATAATTAAAGGAAAAGTTTGGAAAACGTCTGCCGAATGAGCGATAAATGAAAAAGGTTCATATGTTTCTCGTCCATTCAAAATCAAACTGTACATACTGCGCATATGTGAGGAAACAAATGGAAAACGGATTCATTTATGGCCACTGAACGATTTATTGTTCAAAAATCGGTCATTACAAGATAGCAATATTTCTTGCTCTCATGACTGTGTGTTTGTTTTCTGGAAATGCATTAGAATGGTTTTTTGACTAGTGTATGGCTATAGCAGTACAATGATCTCATGTCTGTGGTTGCATCCTACTGTATGTGGTTGGTTTTCTACTTACTGGGTTTTCTCTCGCTTTAAGTATCTAGCTATATCATTGTCTACATGATGTTCATCTTTTCTGCCAGGTAAACCTTGAATTGTGATTTGCACAAAGGTGAACTTACATACATCCCCTCAGGATCTATTTTAATTATTGTAAGGACAGAACACAGAGACCTGAATACTGACCTGCAGGAAGTTACTAGAACATATTATACCATTTCACTGAGCGTCTGCTAAGGTAATGACTTCTCTACCACTGATACGGGTTTCATGTGAAGATGTAGGAGGTGGGAGAAAGTACATGCTTTTATATCATGTCATGTTCCATATATTCACTCATTTGTGGCACGCAGTACAAAGAAAATTAAACTAGATGTAAATCCAACCATTCAAATCTCATTTTTTGCTGTAATATATCATTATATCATTAATATCATTTCAGAAATCCTTTTCAACCGTTTTTAAATCTGCAGCTTATGTTCAAATAATACCTGATGATCCTGCCATGAAGGTCCTTGTTCCGTCACTTCCTACCCTGTCACATGCTGTCCCAATGAAAACTATAAACTTACTTCCCCTCATCGGTCTACCGAGAGCTAAAGAAGTGGGAGAGGATGTTGAGAGGAGTCAGAAGACTCCCTATAATTTAGGAAACTCAAATCCATCTTTTTGTTTTTTGTTTTTTTCTTAGTGGCCGGTACTGTTGAAAAGTAGCTCTGCATATAAAGGAGGTAACATGCTGCCTCCCATTTTGCATTGTAACCTATGCTTTCACTTGCCCCTAGTGACACTTTAGCAATCTGTTGTATTGTACATTGTGTTAAGGCAGCTCATTTATTATAATTGGGCTGCCAACACACCGCAATGGACAAAAAATCCCATCCTTACACTTGTTTTACAATGCAGTTTACCACAACACATGGTATGTGTGCTGCCCTGTGTTGTATTTGTCATGTACAATGCTTTGGTGTTCCATTCACAATGAATTGCACCACAACTAGACATGTGCAGAATGAAAAAACTTGTTCAGGTTCGATTCGTTATTTAAATCCTTTCATCTAGTTAAATTCGTTTTCAGAATTTGTTTTGTTTGTTCTTTTTCAAATTCAATTAAAATTTTCTGAAATCGGTCAAATTGAATTCAGAGTATCAGACCACATTTGAATTTATTCTATTCAAACTTTGAATTTTCGGAAGACTGCTATATTCTATTTTTTTCTATTTATCTAATTTTATTTTCTATTCTTTTTTATTCCTTTCCTTTATTTTCTATTCTATTCTTTTATTTTATATTCTGTTCTGTGTTTTTCTAATCTATTCTTTTCGAAATTTTGGAAGGTGACTCTATTCTATTTTGTTCTCTTCTATTTGAATCTATTCTATCTTTTTGTATCCTATTCTTTTCTATTTTATTCTGTTTTAATCTATTCTATTCTGTTATTTTCTATTTTATTCCTTTAGTATTTTTTTCTATTTTATTCTATTCTTGCTTTCGAAATTTTGGATTCGGTTACATTCGTTACTATTGTAATTTGGAAATTCAGATACAATTCAGATAGAATCTCAGAATAATGAAACTAAATGAACCACACATGTCTAACCACAATGCACTGCACATATGCTAGGTGCATTACCATGTGTAACGCATCAATGTGAATGGGCAATGTTACGACACAAGGGGCAGGGTGTCATTCTTTAAGTGCATGATGTCTAAATATGGCTCTGTATGTTTGGTAGGCTCCCTATTCTCCAATGCTACTAATATGCATACTTTCACCATGTCTGTACATATCATGCATTGATGTAATGAGTTTCATATACAGTTGCAAGAAAAAGTATGTGAACCCCTTGGGATTACGTGGAGTTTTGCATGAATTGGGCATAAAATGTGCTCTGAACGTCATCTAAGTCACAGCAATAGAAGAACACAGTCTGCTGAACATAATACTACACAAACATTAGATGTTGCCATGATTTAATTGCACATAACATGTAAACATTCACAGTGCAGGGAGGAAAAAGTATGTGAACCTTTGGACTTAATAACTGGTTGACCCTCCTTTTGGCAGCAATAACCTCAACCAAACGTTTCCTGTAGTTGCAGATCAGACCTGCACAACGATCTGGAGTAATTTTGGACCACTCCTCTTCACAAAACTGTTTCAGTGTAGCAATATTCTTGGGATGTCTGGTGTGAATTGCTCTCTTAAGGTCATGCCACAGCATTTCAATCGGGTTGAGGTCAGGACTCTGACTGGGCCACTCCAGAAGGTGTATTCAGTGCTGTTGCAGCCATTGTTTTGTTGAATTACTTGTATGCTTTGGGTCATTGTCCTGTTGCATCACCCATCCTCTGCGGAGCTTCAGTTGGGGGATAGATGGTCGTACATTTTCCTGCAAAATGTCTTGATAAACTCTGGAATTCATTTTCCCATCAATGATAACAATCCGTCCAGGCCCTGAGGCACCAAAGCAGCCCCAAACCATGATGCTCCCTCCGCCATGTTTCACAGTGGGGATGAGGTTTTGATGTTGGTGTGCTGTGCCTTTTTTTCTCCACACATAGTGCTGTGTGTTCTTCCCAAACAACTCAATCTTGGTTTCATCTGTCCACAGTATATTTTGCCAGTAGTGCTGTGGAACATCCAGGTGCTCTTTTGCAAACTTCAAACGTGCTGCAATATTCTTTTTGGACAGCAATGGCTTCCTCCGTGGTGTCCTCCCATGTACTCCATTCTTGTTTAATGTTTTCCCTATTGTAGATGTGTCAACAAAAATGTTAGCATGTGCCAGAGATTTCTGTAGGTCTTTAGCTGACACTCTGGGATTCTTCTTTACCTCATGCAGCATTCTGCGCTGTGCTCTTGCAGTCATTTTTACAGGACGACCACGCCTAGGGAGAGTAGCAACAGTGCTAAACTTTCTCCATTTGTAGACAGTCTGTCTTACCGTGGACACATGAACATCAAGGCTTTTGGAGATACTTTTGTAACCCTTTCCAGCTTCATGCAAGTCAACAATTCTTGATCATAGGTCTTCTGAGAGCTCTTTTCTGCGAGGCATGGTTCACATCAGACAGTGCTTCTTGAAACCAGTAAACCCAAAACAGTTGTGTGTTTTTTAAGGGCAGGACAGCTGTCAGCAACACATCCAATATCATCACACTGATTGGAGTCAAGGTTGGCTCACTCCTGGCTCCAATTAGCTCTGGGAGAAGTCATTAAGCTAGGGCCTCACATACTTTTTCCTCCCTGCACTGTGAATGTTTACATGTCCTGTGCAATTAAACCATGGCAACATCTAATGTTTGTGTAGTATTATGTTCAGCAGACTGTGTTCTTCTATTGTTGTGACTTAGATGACGTTCAGAGCACATTTTATGCCCAATTCATGCAAAACTCCACGTAATCCCAAGGGGTTCACATACTTTTTCTTGCAACTGTATAGTACCTAGTCTGAACCTGATTGGGCAATACAATTTTGATACATGTGTAAATATATATGATCTAAATATATGCAACGCCAGGTTGTCATCATGCAATGGCATTATCCATTTTGCATAAAAGCAGATGGCATGCCTAGATTAAAATATATATATATATTAGTGTAGTGCAGGCATAGCATTACGTCATACTGCTTTTAGTTTGGCAGACCTTTAGCTAAAGATATATTTTTCAGATTTTTTTTTTTTTTAAGCACTCACATGACTACTCACTCTCTTTCATTAGTATAGCAGGGACTAAACTGCAATTCCCTGCAATCCTTACAGCCTCTTCACCCAAAGTGACAGTACAGAGCCACTGAAGGAAGGAGCGAAATTATTGTGCAGCACTGTAGTTCAGCAGTGGGGACAAGAAGGAAAACATGAGAACATGAAAAATATCACATACACCTTAGAGCATTGTCACTCTTACACCAGTAGCAAACTTTCAGGATTTTTTCCTAGCAAGATTATCAGGTTTGATTACTATTACAGAAATGGATAGGACTACTGCTGCTCACAGAGACACTCACTTTGCCCGTTCAGCCCAGCTAGCACAAAGTAATCAATGTGGTGATTACATGCTCAGATTCCACTGTTGGAGACCAAAATGTGACAGATATTGTTTTTGCTCTGGAACAACAATGAGCACCAACTGTGAGTGATCGTCACTGAGGTAGGCTGACCCTATAACCCACACACGGTAGGCGCCACCACATGTTTTAATAGAAACATTCACTGTTTACAGAAATGCTGTTGAATATACTTGCCCACAAGACACACTTTTAATGCAAGTTATTATAGATACATTTATATTTCCAGCGTATAAGGTTTCACAATTTGACAACCAACACATTATTGAACAGAAGTAAATTACAATTTGCTGGAGACCAAATATGATATGGATTTTATAGGATGTGTTTAATTAACCTCCTGTACATTGTGATATAGGCATGTTTGGTGTTTTACTGATTTACATTTTCCCATACATTAGTGTAACCACTTTTTATGACCGTAACTCCATCACAGTAAGAATTATAGAGATTGTATGAAAACTAACTCTGTGCAGTTCATCTGTATGTCAGTATTGGACATTACCTCCAGTCTGACTGATATGTATTCCCCACTGGACTGTTTATGACAGGACCATTAGGAGTCTTTTGCAGACCCTGGGCTAAGTACCATTTATGATACTGCTTCATTTCTTCGTAGCTGACCTGTGTTCTGTCAAGGAGACCTCAAGCTGATCTTTGACTTATTAAATATCACCTTCTCTGGCTGCCCACCACAGACTTGACATAAATCTGATTGTATCTCCAACTTTCAAGTTTTTAAGAAATTTGCAAAACACTGTTCAATACAACTCTACCATTCTCTCTGCATAGTTTGGGGTTTATTAGACCTTCTTATCCTTACACTTATTGCTTCCAGGTATGAGGGCACATGTAGCCTGCTCCCATATGACAGTGTTTGGGTTTAAAGGACCAGGGGACTAGGCTAGAGCATAACACACATATAGGGATCTGCTGCCCTCTACTGTTTGAGTTTGTAAATAGCATCTGTTTGTTAATTTGTTATTGATAGGTACTTCCTGTCCCTGGTAGCTGGGTCAAAAACCCAGACTGGAGTACTGTGATATTTTATATAAAGGGGAGTTATCAGGAAGTAGACACAGAACTGAGCCACATGACCTTCTGCACAGGGGCTGGTGCTGCTGTATTTTGCCTAGACCAGAAGAGAGACTATTCGGCAAGTACTCCTAGTTTAACTGTAGATGTCCATAACTTCTTGATCTGAATCCTAGTGACAGATGAGTGTCTGCCCTATTGTGTTTATCTCACATACACAGTACCAGATAGCTAGGTCTGTACAACTTTATGTGTGTAGTGGTCATTATTAAGTGAACTTGTTTATTGCAATAGAGTTTATATGTAGCTCATGTTATTTTAACTAACCCTGTCCCTTCTGATCTGGAAATCTATTGCTAGTTTTAGCTCCCCATCATCACTGAATTTGTCCTCAGCTCTTCGACACTAAGACGGACTCTGCATCATAATTTTTTCTTTTTATCCCCTTTGCAGCTGGACTTTCCGTAACATACATCTGGAGGTATCTTTATCAATGACTATATATACCTTGGTGTTTATGCACAATTCCACCAGGACTTTTGTTGGGCACTTTGTTGATAATACCAGTTTGTACATTGAATGTATGTACTATTATTTTTTCTTATATAAAGCTCATATTATGTCCATACTGGTGTGCATCTGTATATTTATGGGTAATGCTATATGCTGGCTGTAGTAGATCCTCCTCTCCCAATTACTTTGATTCCCCTTTGTTCACAGAGACCTTGTCTTGGGTGAAGGCACTGCCAACTTTGTTATTGAACCCACTCTTCCACTTAGTGAAGGTCCTGGTTCTCTTATTTACCTACAGGTTTAATGCAATGTCCTGTTTGAGAAGGGACATTTTTCATACTCCCCATAAGAGGACAACACACATCATGGAGGGGTGATTTTACCACTTCTGTAAGACCAGGAATTTGGTACAGCTGTGACAAAGGAAGAAGCAGTACGGGATTGCTGTAGAGAGATCAGTAAACTGGGGATGGTGGTGGGGTGTAAAAAAAAAATCTCCTTTAGGATGGCCATAAACAGTTCAAATCTCAGCCCATTCAGCAGGGACTGGCTAAGATTCGAACCATGTATGGCCAGTCTGAATATACCCAAGCTGATTGATTGATCAACCTGGGTACAACCAGCCCGTCAGATTTAAAATGTCATTATTGCTAGTGGCTAATATAGCCACCAGCAGTAATCACTGTGTTCTCCCGATGGGGACGGCTCTCCCCACTGGGAGAACACATGGCTCCGTGGGAGGGATTCCCCCATCAATACCGACCGGTTGATGAGGGAACCAAGCGATTTTTCTTTCCTGCAACCACATATCACTCTGTCTATGACCAGCTTTATCGTCACTATACCAAGAATGGGCAAAGTGATGGTGCCTCTTTAAGGGTAAAGGCCTTTCTAATTTTAAATGGACAGTTTTTAAACAATGGGGTTAATTTACTTAAACTAGAGAGTGCAAAATTTGGCACAGCTGTGCATAGAAACCAATCAGCTTTTTTTTTGTCAAAGCTTAATTGAACAAGCTGAAATTAGAATCTGGTTGGCTACCATGCACAGCTGCCCCAGATTTTGCACTCTCCAGTTTTTGTAAATCAACCCCATTGTCTGCATATGCACTTGTATCTGAGTGTGTGGCAAATGAATAAGCAATCTGGGGCCAGTTTATATATGCATAATTTACCAGCAACATCGATCTAGAAATGACCTTTGACAATAATTGTCAAATCTATGAGCACCTTAACGCTTTACCTGTCAGATGATTGTATCTTTTAGTTGTGAATTCTTGGATGTGCCCCGAATGACATACTATAGTCAGACCACAGCCTCATACGGGAGCACACACACTGCTATGTAGAAGCATGCTACAGCACAAAGAACACTTGTAGGAAGTTTCTAGAAATATTGCACTGCAGTCATTATGCTAATGGCATAAGGAACATCAATTGTCCTTAAGAAAGAGCAGGAAGGGTTGTGCAGTAAATGCCAGTGGATGAGTGATGAGCTTATTGCAGAGATGGTGGCTCCATTCTGCCTCCCCTCTACATTATCCTGATGAATTTTTATGGGCCTGCCTTTTTTTTCTCCTCTGCTCAGTGGCTGCACAGAAAGGTTTATAGTTTGCAGGTTTTCTGGCTGATGGAATGCAACTGGCGTATTTGCAGCGTAGAACAAAACAGGTACTTGGCTCGCAGCCTTAACCCTTCGCTCTACTGGAAACTGACACAGATTCACAGATGTTTGACTGCAAATATGATAGCAAACTCAGCTGTGCTTACTTATTCATTCATCCCAAGATTCTGAGATGTGAAAGAGGGACACCTTTACCCCCGGTTCACATATATGCGGCCGTGCGGGCACCGTTTTGTATGGGCACGAGAGCCCATTCATTTGAATGGACTCCCGTGACACGCAGGGAAGAAGTCCTTGCACTTCTTCAGAAATCATAGTCCACACGGGAACCTCGGTTCCCAGTCCAGTTGCGCTTTTCAGTGTGGGCGGATTGCCATTAGAATTAATGGCACTCGCCCACGGGTCAGCATTCCCGGAATTTTGTGCGGATCTGCAGCGACACCACCTGCACAGATGTGAACCTAGCCTTAAGCAAAAAGGATACCAATGAAGAACACACCCCTGACACCCCACATCTACACGGACCATTAATTATTATGCAAAAAGTGATTGGGTAAACCCACAAATGCTTCTATTCACCATTAATTTTATACTGGGTTTTCAAAATAAAAAATGGAGTAGGGGAGGGTTAGTTTTTTTTTATTCTGTGTCTCTTTAGGGAGATTTTTCCTGTCCTATATACTCATAAGTAATTGAGAGGATATCTTTCCAATGAGAGTGAAATCCCATCGCAGAAAGTAATCATAGATTTCTCTTCCTGTTCTGGTGGCAACTCAAAATTTCGGATTTACCCTCGCTATCAGGGAAGATCGCCGCAGCGCATGAATTTGCGCATGCGCAGGATTCCGACAAGGCATACAGGCAGGTGGGCACTAGGACCCAGGCGCACCTGTCACAGATGACGGGGCCAGGCACTAGGAGCTAGGTGCGCCTGTCGGCGCTGGGCGGGCTATTTAAAGAGCACCTCAGTGCTGATTCAGTGCTGACTGTTCTTTCAGCTCCCCCCGTGTCCTGCTAGTTCCTGATGTTCCCTTTGTTGCTGACCCGGCTTGTTCCTGACCCGACTCCGATTGCTCTCCTGCTCCTGGTTTCTGACTTCGGCTCTGCTCCTGACCTTGGCTTTCTCTTCTGATTCGGTACTGCGATGCCCGACTGTTTATGACCCTGGCTTGTCTGACCCTGCTCCAGTCCTGTTCCTGGCTACCTACCTTGCTCTGCTGCACATCCGGCAATCCACAGTACCTGCCTGCTCTATTGCTACTGTGCCCTAAATCAGTGGATACTCAGTCTACCAAGGCCATTATCTGCAAGAGCCACAAGCAACAACTCCTGGCGCTCTTGTCCCCCTGGTCCCTAGACTCCCCCTGTTCCAACCTCAGCAGGGTCAGGGCTAGGGACATAAGTGAGGCCGACCTCGTCAACTCAGTCTCCCATCAGGTATGTGACACTCGCCTTCATTCCCAGTGACATTGGTGATCAGGACAATTAGAAAGTGCATCACAGACAGCATTAAAATCCTGACAGGAGTTCTAACCCCTCACCACTCTATTTAAATTAAAAAAAAAAAAGTGTCTTTAATAATACCATATGAACCATTCATACGAGAGATGGTATTCTGCATACCTTGTTTGTAGCAAGTGGTTATTTGAGTTACTGTTGCCTTTCTATCATCTTGAACCAGTGTGCCCATTCTCCTCTGACCTCTGACATCAGCAAGGCATTTTTGTCCACACAACTGCAGCTCACTGAATACTTTCTCTTTTTTGGACCATTCTTTGTAAACCCTAGAGATGATTGTGTGTGAAAATCCCAGTAGATCAGCAGTTTTTGAAATACTCAGACCAGTCCGTCTGGCACCAACAACTATGCCACGTTCAAAGCCACTTAACTGCTTCCCTGCAGCCTATAATAGAACTAGTGCTACAGAATGACATGGCTGTGCAAAATCTCGTATATATACGGGATTTGCATTTCCGGGTAGGGGCGTGCACCGCCCTATCTTCACCGCCATTGGTGGCTACAGGTATCAATCACTGGGTCCCGGTTGGAGATTCCCCGCTGGCACCCAGCAATCGCCGAGTAACACTGACAGGGGAGAGACCAGTGTGTAATCTCTCCTGCCAACAAGAGCATGCTGCTGTGTATCTCTCTGCAAAGCAAAGAAATACACAGCAGCATGTTTCCCTAGTAAAACACACAGCACATCATGTAAAACAGCACACAGCACAACCCTATGATCACCCCAGATGTTAACCCCTTCCTGCCCAGTGCCATTAGTACAGTGTAAGGGCTTTTTATTAGCACTGATCACTGTATTAGTGTCTTTGGGATGTCAGTGGCAGTTAGTCAGTTCCCCCCAGTGTCAGAATGCCCACCATAAGGTCATTGAATGCTGCCATTACTTGTATAAAAAAAAAAAAAAAAATTCCAGTATATATATATATATATATATATATATATACCGCCATTTGTAGATGCTATAACTTTCATGTAAACCAATTAATTTACATGTATTGGGATTTTTTTTAGCAAAGACATGTAGCAGAGTACATTTTGGCCTAAATTCATGATTTTTAAATTTTTTTACTGAATATGTTTTATAGCAAAAAGTAAGAAATATATATTTTTTTCAAAATTGTCGATCTTTTTTGGTTTATAGCGCAAAAAATAAAAAACACACAGGTGATCAAATACCACCGAAAGAAAGATCAATTTGTGGGGAAAAAAGGACATAAATGGGCTGGTCAGGAAGGGGGGTAAATCCTCTGGAGGGCAAGTGGTTAAATCCCCTTTCTTCCCCATTCTGATGCTCAGTTTGAACTTCAACAAGTCACCTTTACCACGTCTACATGCCTAAATGCATTAAGTTGCAGCCATGTGATTGGCTGATTATCAATTTGTGTTACCAAGGAATTGAACAGGTGTACCTAATAAAGTGTCCGGTGAGTGTATATGGTTCTTTTTCTCACCTCTCCTCTTATTTAGTTTTGTAGCATCTATTGAAGTGGAATATGAGCAGTGGCAATAGCTGTGACCATGCTCTAGCTCCAAGGTGGGCTGTTCCTCTTTGCACTGCCATCTGCCCAAATACAGCTTACACTTTGTGCAGAGCATTTCCAGAAAAAATCTGCTGATGGCACATTTCATCTAAAGCTGTGGAGGTAACTTGCCAAGTACTGGCTGACAGCATATTTGACACTCCCTCAAAGATCTCTTGTTCTTGGTTTAGGAGAGATCAGGCAGTACATGATCTAGTGCTAAAGAAAAGTCAAAGTAGTGAATAATATAACTGTTGTTTTTCTGTTTGGCACACTCTGCACAAAGTGGGTTCTTGAAGGGTTCAGCAAGGATGATGCAGTTAAGCAGGAAAGGAGGACCAGTAGTGTCCGGGCCCAAAATTTGAACTAGGACCTAAAGCATTGTAGCATGCAATCAGTGGTACATTGCAATACTTTAAGAAGAGGTAAACATTAAAGAGCTATGGGTGCAGCTTGAGAGTGAAAATACCTAATAGCTATGGGTGCAGCTTCAGAACAAGAACACTTTAGAGCTATGGGTGCATCTTGGCAGCAGGTACACATTTGAGCTGTTGGTTCTACTTGGGAGCAGGTACATTGAGAGTTATAGATACAGCTTGAAAGCAGGAGCACTTGGGAACTCTAGGTGCAGCATGAGAGCGGGAACAAGTGGAAGCTCTGGCTTGAGAGTATGACCACTTCAGAGGAAGGACACATAGGGGTTTATTTACTAAAGCTGGAGAGTCCAAAATCAGACTCCCTTCTGCATAGAAACCAATCAGCTTCTAACCTCAGCTTGTTCAATGAAGCTTTGGCAATGAAACCTGGAAGCTGATTGGTTTCTATGCAGAAGTGAGTCTGATTTTGCACTCTCCAGCTTTAGTAAATAAACCCCATAAGGTCTATGAGTGCATCTTGAGAACAGGAACATTTGAGAGATGTGGGTGCAGCTGTAAGCAGGAACATTTGAGAGGTATGGTTGCAGCATGAGAGCATGAGCACTTTATGCTTGAGAACATTGACACTTCAGAATTAGGGTACAGTTTCAGAGTAAGGATACCTGATATCTATGAGCACAGGAACACTTGAGATCCATGGATGTAGCTGGAGAGCAGGGATATGTGAAAGATAAGGGTTTAACTTGAGATCAGGAGCAAGTAAGAGCTGAGTGCAGCTTGAGAAGAAGGGTGCTTGAGAGCCAGGGGTGTAGTTTGAGAGTAATGACACTTGGGTTCTATGGGTGCATCTAAAGAGCAGGAACACGTGAGAGTTATGGTCACAGCTTGCAAGCAGCAACATTTGAGAGCTATAGGGGTTGCTTGAGTGCAAAAAGACTTACAAAATATGGGAGAATCTATAAGCTGGGATTCTTGAGAGCTATGGGTGCAGTATGAGGACATGAACACTTGAGAGCTGTACTTGCAACATAAGAGTAGGATCACTTGGGAGCAACCTATGGATGAAGCTTGAGAGCAAGAATGCTTGAAAAGCTATGGGTGGAGCTTGAGAGCAGTGATACTTAAGAGGAAGGACAATTGAGAGCTATGGGTACAGTTTCAGAGCAGTGACCCTTGAGATCTGTGAGTTCCTTCTCATAGAAAAAACACTTGAGATCTATGGGCACAGCTTGAGAGCAGGGAAACATGAAAGCTGTGGGTACAGCTTGAAAGCAGGAACAGAGAGCTTTAGGAGTAGCCTGAGAGCAAAAACACTTGATATACACTTGAGTACACCTGTAAGCAGGATTACTTTAAATATATGGGTGCAGTTTGAGAGAAGGAAAACTTGGAAAAAATGAAACTTTAGTGCCATAGGTATAGTTTTGGAGTACTAACCCTTGAAATGTATGGGTTCACCCTGATGAACACTTGAGAGCTATTGGTAGATTGAGAGCAGGGACACTTGAGAGCTATGGGTGCAGCATTAGAGCAGGGAGACTTGAGAGCTTTGGGTGTAGCTTACTTGAGTTATAGGAGTAGTTTGAGAACAAAAACACTTATACATGGGTGCAGCTGTAAGATGAATTTCTTGAGAGCCATGGGTGCAGCATAAGGGCATGAACACTTGAGAGCTATTGGTGCAACTTGAGAGCAAAAACCCTTCAAAGAGACCTATGGAGGCAGCTTGAGAACAAGAACACTTGAGAAGCTATGGATGCGGCTGGAGAGTAGTGACAATCAAGAAGAAGGACAGTCGAGAGCTTTGGGTACAATTTCAGAGCAGTGGCACTTGAGATTTTTGGGTGCATTTTGAGAACAGGGACAGTTTAGAGCTATGAGCTATGAGTGCATTTGGAGAGCAGGAACCCTTGAGATTTATAGGTCTAGCTAGAGAACAGGGACACTGGAGATCAATGGGTGCACCTTAAGAGCTGGGACACTTGAGATCTATGAGTGAAGCTTGAAAGCAGGAACACTTGAGAGCTATGGATAGAGTTTGAGAACAGGGACATTTGAGAAATATGGGTACAGCTTGAGAGCTATGGGGAGAACTTGCAAACAGCAACACTTGAGTTATAGGAGTGGTTTGAGAACAAAAACACTTGAGATATATGGGTGCAGCTGTAAACTAGAATTCTTGAGAGCCATGGGTGCAGCATGAGGACATGAACACTTGAGAGCTATAGGTGAAACTTGAGAGCCGAAACCCTTCAAAGAGACCTATGGAGACAGCTTGAGAATAAGAACACTTGAGAAGCTATGGATGCGGCTGGAGAATAGTGACACTCGAGAGGAATGACAGTCAAGAGCTTTGGGTACGATTTCAGAGCAGTGACACTTGAGATCTTTGGGTGCATTTTGAGAGCAGGGACAGTTGAGATCTATGAGTGCAATCTGAGAGCAGGAGCCCTTGAGATATATAGGTGCAGCTTGAGAACAGGGACACTTGACATCAACGGGTGCATCTTGAGGGCTGGGACACTGGAGATCTATGGGTGCAGCTTGAGAGTAGGGACACCTGAAAGCTACTGGTACAGTTTGTGAGCAGGAACACTTTAGAGCTATGGTGTAGCCACACTCTCTGCACATGTGGTAGGTCCACTACCATAAATTTTCGATTACCTTACATCTGTCTATTAAAGTGGCTCCTTACCCTAGAGCTTGTTCAAATCTTAGCAAAGAAAAATCATATTGAATCACTGCAAAATCCCATGTTCTGTATTTTCATTATCATAAAGAGAAAACTAAAGGATTCTATCCTAAGTCATTATAGCTCAAGGTAATTTTCTTCTTCCTTCTTCCCCTGAAACAAAAACTTATCTCCAAGAGAAAGGCTGTAGGAGCCAGGGTAGGTCAGTCAGAGACTATCAGCATTGCCTGCTACTTTCAGGTTCTGTTCACTAGCCAGAGAAGATTACTGATTTAAGGCAGCTGATAAGGTTTTTTCATTATTCTGTGCATTACATTACACAGGTACAGAGGACCCACCGGTTAATAAGAAACTAACGTTCCCGATTGCAGAATGTGCTGAAACAAAACACGTTTAAAGCAAATTCATTTTCATGTCAGAGACATTTTCTGTAATTTATTTTGCTACCGTTCTAATTTGCATTTAAGGAGCCTATTATGCTCTTGGCTAAAAAACTGCCCTTCCCCCTAAACACATTATCCATTAGCGTGGTATTTGTAATAGCATCGGCATGCAAGTACAGACAGCCGAAATAACGTTACGTTTGTCCATTTCATATAGCAAATGCAAATATACTGGGCTGTAGCTTAATGAATTGGATGTATGTTCCTCGCTTCTGTATGTTTAATCTCCATTACTGCTATTTTATCTATTTATTTTATTTAAAGTAAACTTCTCACAGACTTGACCAATTCAGAGTGAATGTGTGTTGGAAAAATATATAACCAGAGGTTACCAAGAGTGAGGACTGTATATCAAAATGGTCCATAGCGCCAGTGATACAAGCAGCTGAAATGACGTGATATCTTAACCAGGGCTTTTCTATCTCAAAAAATATGTGCAGGTACTCTCCCCTTCCAAGTCATCTCTTGTTTCTGCATGCTACCCACCTCCTTTGGTTCCACCTTCTACTCACCTCTCAGTACCCTTTTAGAGAAAACAAATCAAGTATTTTGTGGTACTAAGTAATTTGTATGGAATTGGTTAATGATAACATGAAAAACAGTAAAATAGATCCACCCCTGCAGCCAGCAGCAATAGACTTCCCCCAGGGACAATAGATCCACCCCAGCAACAATAGACCCCCCAAGGACAATAGATCCACCCCAGCAACAATATACCCCCTACCACAAAATACCCCCACAGCAATAATAGATCAACACCAGGAATAGTAGACTTCCACCAGCAACAATAGATCTCCTATCAGCCAACAAGAATAGATACCTCCCTCAACAGCACATCCCTCCCAGCAACAATTGCCCCCCACAGCAACATAAGACCCCCCCCTTATCAACAACAGACTCCTCCCTCAATAATAGATACCCACAGCCACTATAAAATCCCCCAGCATCCATAATCCATACACACTCCTGCAGACCCCAGCAACTCTTTTCATTACATACTTTCAAAGGTGGAGGTGCGGAGGAACTGTGTTCCTCTACATTCTCCCTGAAAAAAGTCCTGCTCTTAACATTTCCTTTGAGCATCAATTCCCATTAGTGCTCTGTCAGTAATACACTATTCTTACCATGAACTAAAAGCCTATGTGCACAGTTACAATAATGTGGTAGCATTATCATGCCTTGTCATGCATTCCTATGGGCTTCCTTATTATGTGTTAATGCAGGGAAAAAAATGCAAGAATTTTTTCTGCAGTTTCCTCTTAACTGCCTACATAAACATCAATTTATTTTTGATTGGGAACATAAAGTGGAGAGCCCATTGGGGTTTATGGGCACATGGCTGCCATACTGAGGGTTGGAAGCAGACTTGGAAAAAGCAATAATTTTTCTCCTGTGAATCATACCAATTAGCATTCTGATTATACTCTGATTTATACACCCATAAGACCTGATGAAAGGGGAAGGGTGCTCTTGAACCCTTGAAATTAATGGACTGTTTTACTTCCTTGAAAAATTAGGTCATTCTGGGCAAGAAACTTTTCTGGTGGTCTTTCCTTTAGTACATTCTTGACCACATTCCAAAAAGGACCCAGAAATATCTTAACAAAGCTTGAAAATATTGTCACAGAAATAACTCACTTTATGAGGACTATACCTATGTAGCACCAGCCCCCTGACAGACCCGCTAGCTTGTGCTAGGCTCTTCTCTCAATCTGGTGTAGAAGCAGCCAGGCACACAGAAACACAGACAACTTTGCAGCTCAGTGATCAGACTTAGGGTGTCTTTTTAGGCTTTAATGCAAGTTGAACTTGGTTGGGGAGCAGGGAGCTGTGGGATACTCCAGAACACAGTGCAAAAAAATCAGAGGACACTCTTTGCTTTGTCTACACTCCTTAGGATAGTCCCCTCTTATTAGACACTAGGGGAATGAGCAACTTTGGGACCCCAAAGAAAAGGAAAGGTCCTAAACCATCAGCACTGGAGCAACGCTCAAAGGGATGGTTGCAGTAGACAGACACTAGGATCCCACACTCAGGCCTGAGATATGTCCCCAGATATTTGGATGCCTCCATCCAATATCAACCAGACACTTCTTTAGTGAATTCCCAGACCAGATCCTCAGTGAAATCACTTGATATGGCTCCACGTTTTTTCAGAAAATAGGCCCCAGGCCCCACTAAGGTGGGATCTCAAAGAACTACTGTCAGCTTCAGCTACACTGCCCAGAAAAACTTCAACCCTTCAGGCTGGAGACTTCTCCTCCTGGACAAGAACCATGCCGCTCCAGGCTCCAGACTATTTATGCACTCCTCAGCCACCTAATAGGGCATGCTCCTCCCCAGGGATTGGCTGAAACCACATAAATATTCAGGCCAAGGGTCTGCCTCTTCCAACTCACTACACTCTTGAATCACCAGAAGGCAGGGGGAAGCAGTCAAACCTGCAGCCAGTGAGACCTAGAACAGCCAAAAATAACATACCACTCCAATGATTACAGAGGAGTTGAATAACTAAATTTACTAACAACATATTCTAGGAGGGTGCTACACAGGGCTCCCCATCCCTACTACTATAGCAATTTATTTTTGACTGTGTCTGCATTTATTTGCGGAAAAATTTATTCCTTGCTGCAGTTGAATAAGATGTGAACAATTCCTAAAAGTCAAGCTTTGTCCCACCGCTTTCTGCTTCTTGTGCTATTTAGGGCCTACATTGATGGGCTTTTGCTTGCTTCAAGTAAGTTCTGCACTCACATACCAGTGTTTCGGAATGCAAATCCACTTTAAATGCAGGTTTGATGGTGGTAAACTGCATTTCAAGATGCATCAGACTATGAATTGTGAAAACTATGAAAGATCTCAGAATCATCTTATGTCAAATTGATGCCATCGACAAAAGCCCAAAGTCTGTTGACACAAGCCCTTATTGTGATGTGAGGTGGCAGGATACAAATTGCTCAATCTTCTTTTGAGTCCTGTTTGGGCAGCAGTGATGATGTGCTGTCAGCTAATGTACTGGGCTTGTTTAGGTTTGTAACAATCAATGATCAAAATGGCAAGCAGCGCTTACAGTATAGTAAATACTAATGGTAACCAGGAGGCTTTCAGACCTGTTGTATGGATGGCTCTGCTTTAGTAGTCATAATGCTAGTGCCTCCATAAGTAATGAGGTCTGATTTACAGAAAGCCAGAGGAGAATTGTGACAAGATCAACATCCTTACCAATTCTCTGAACAATTTCTGTTTTCGTGCATTGTGAATGCAGCGCACTATAGTGTTTGGTTGTGTTTGTTTTAATTCTGGTCACTTATGCATGTCCTTCATCACAACTTTTACAGCAACCATGGTAAAATGTGTACCTCATACCTACATTGCAACAACACTACTTTAGCAGTATTGGAAGTCACTAATTAATCTTGTCTTCATGAGGTGCTGTGCTTGTCTACAAGCTTACACTATTTTTTATCCAAGGGGTCATCTGATGCTTTTCCTGTCTTGTCCATCCTGCAAAGGATACCAGTCTGGCACACCAGGAATACAAGCTGATGTTCCAGTGGTTGGAAGGCTAAGAATGTATACAATTCTCCCTCCAGGTAGCAGCCTGTATGCCGTTTAGCATCAGTAAAGTACCTCCAGCGACAAAAAGTGTCAGCAGTGGCACACTCCTAAACTTGTGAAAAGAAGTTAACTGCTTTAATTAAATTGGCTTCATACCCAAAATTGCACCTTTATTCGAAGGGAGTGATTGATATGATTAATTCAGTATTTCAGGTTATGATTCTGTTAGACCCTAAAAGTTGTATTATGGGAATTTTGGATAAACTCAACATGGTGGCTTTTATTGAAGAGGCCGTTGTAAGAGGCCTCTTTAAGGCTTGCAAATTGCTATTGGTTCACTGAAAATCGGAGAACCCACCCTCCTTAGGAGAATGGATACTAAGTATTGGTGATGCACTGAGGTTGAAACATGCTGGTCAAAATTGAGGATGCCTGAGTAAATTTTAATTGCTGTGGGCAAATTGGTTGGATGTTCCTGGACTAGCACCCACAGACCTGACCATGGATAGTCTTTTAAGGGATAACACCGGATAAGGGGTTCCGACTGTAGTATGGATTCTCATAGATTCCATACTATTCTCTTTGTACTGGTTTATGTAAAAATGGTTTGGACATGTAGCAATGCACTAATATTGTACTATTGCACTTGAACTTCTCGGACAGTGTAATGTAGGGTTATGCACTGGTTCTCTTTTAAATAAAGTTTTGATGCTGGATAAAAAAAAATTGGTTAAATACCTGTCATATTTGTTTTCTTGATACTGGATATGCCATTGTCAAATCTGATCTTCTTCAGCACAGATCACATGCTCAGATTGCCTAGGCATTTGATAATGTGACCAACATTGGAGGGAGCCAGTAGCAGCATTTTCACCAGGAAAGATCATTATCTCAGGTCTTCTACAGTATTACTCTTTATTAAAGGGTTAATGCAAGGTAAGATAACTAACAACACGTTCTGCCCCCCCACAGTCCCCGCTGCACTTACCTCCTTGGATGATTATCTTTCACAACCCAAGTTGGCAGTCCAGGCATTTGAGAGCCATGATCCTCTGCACCCATCTTTATTCTGGGATGCCTGGGCAGATTAGTACCATTCCCATTGGTCAGCGTAGTTATATGTTGGAGCTGTCCAATGCCCTCTCTCCACCATAATGGTACACAGCCTCTGAACTGTGTACTGCTTTTTAAAGATGCCCAGACCACTACACTGGCTGTGTGAGCAGCAGAAGATAAACAAGGAAGGAGGTAAGTGCAGCGGAGACCAGGGGTATGGGGAGGGTGTGGGGAGTTAGTTCACCTTTTTGTGTTTTTTGAAAAGGTGAACTATCATTTCAATCTTTTTCAGCAAGACTGTACAATTTAGTGACTGGTGTCAATTGCAAGTAACTCATTTGCTTATTTAGATTTATTAGAGACCTTTGCAAATAATTTTCTTCAGGATCTATTCACACTAGGATTTATACATCACACTGCACATGTTTTCGTGCGTCTAGGTGCATTGTGTTAGGCGGCCCATTGAAAGTAAAGTGGCTGTAATTAATATACCTCAATGCACAAAAAGGTTATGTTTTATGAAACAAACTGCAAAGCATGTGCATTATGGCGTGGAGAGATACATTGTGACACACTTATATTTTGGAGGTGTGTTGGGATGGCATTCAAAATGAATGGCACTGCAATGTGTGTGAATGGCCCCTAATAGTTTAAGGTTAGAATGTTTTCAAGCTAAGTTCTCTTTTTAAAGTACATGTATGTGTCTGAGAAGAAATTTCCATAGACCCACATCCCATAGGCTTTAAAAGAATGTACATGTTTTCAAGAGCAAGGTCCCGTTTAAGGTTTAGAATGTGGCCAGCATGACTGTATAATTGCTTAATTCTCTTTACAAAAGTCACAACCCATCAATGATTTGTATATCAATTTTAGACCTCTAGAACCTGGAGGGAATATTTCCAAGTCCTGAGCTCACAAGAAAATAAGAAAATCTGTCGATACAATCTTATGATCGCATAGGTCATTATAACAGGACCCCTCATCTCTAGTATGAATTGAAATCCCATTAGAGACACATGACCCAGAGTGATCATTATACGTGAAGGTTAAACACACCGTAGAATTAGAAAAGTCCTTTCACTACTGACTGATGACAGAATAGAATGGACCTTTTGAAAAGAACCTGATAGTTAACAATATCATAAGAATTTTTTTTCCTGGTATTCATCAGTCTTGCAGTACAAAGCACAAAAGGGGTTATTTATAGGAAAATAGAATAGCTTTGGGCCAATTTTTTTGTTCATTTTTTCAGGTTTTTGATTTTTCACCCATTGTTTTATATCAATTTTTACTATATATAAATGATCTTTATTTTACAAGTAATCATTTTAAGCTGTGCATGACAAAGGGATCCTAGAGCATTATGGGTTATCAAAAGTCAGTAGAGCAGCTTGCTTTGTAGTTCCCTTTGTATGATAGAAACATCAGACTTATCCATCTTGTAAAGTGGACCTTACATAAAAATAGAAGGTCCACTTTCATGACAGCCTCCCACTCCTCAAATACCAATAGCTCAAAAATAAAACTTTTGCTATTTCTTTTTCTAAAAATACCTCAGCTCCAGGTTCCATTGCTTCTGTATCTGATGTCACTACACCTTCACCACTGCCTCCTGGGAAAGCTAGACACTCTAAATTATGCAAGAATACTCTTGTATCTCTTTTGTTTCCTTGGGGAGGGGGAAATTATAATAAATGACCCTCCCCAAACAGGATATTGAATTAAACCTGTAGGTATATAAGAGAACCAGAGCCTTTGCTAAATGCAAGAGTGGGATTGATAACAAAGCTAGCAGTGCCTCCACCCAGGAGAGGGCTTCTGTGAGCAGAGGAAAGAAAAAAATGTATGTGTGTATATATATATATATATATATATATATACAGTATACTGTATATATACACTCACACTTTAGGTATACCTGTGCAATTGCTTGGTAACACAAATTGCTAATCAGCCAATCACATGGCAGCAGCTCAATGCATTTAGGCATCTAGACGAGGTGAAGACAACTTGCTGAAGTTGAAACTGAGCATCAGAATGAGGAAGAAAGAGGATTTAAGTGACTTTGGTGCCAGACAAGCTGGTCTGAGTGTTTAAAAGCTTATATTCTACTGGGATTTTGATGCAGAACTATCTCTAGGGTTTACAGAGAAGAAAATATCAAGTGAGTGGCAGTTGTATGGATGAAAATGCCTAGTTGATGTTAGAGGTCAGAGGAGAATGGGCAGACTGGTTGCTGCAATATTCAGACAGTGGGGTCTGAATTTGGCATAAACATCATGAAAACATGGATCCAACCTGCCTTGTATCAAGTGTACTGTGTGTGTATATATATATATATATATACATATATATATAGTAAATCTATATTGCGTGTTGCATATGTATGTATTGTGGCAGGGCGAGGTCATGTCACTGTGAAAAATGGTGGTCTGGGCCAGGTTTCCTAGAAAACTAGAGTACTAATGGCACAGGTGTGTGCTGGCTTTATAGTAGAGCCACACTTAGAGTTCAGGGTCCACTCTCCCAAAGGGGTCAGTGTGTGTTGTGGGGCAGAGAGAGGTGCACGTCCGCACTGTGCTTTCCAGGACAGGACAGATAGGTGCTCAAGCCTGGGAGTGTTGGAGCAGGGGAGAGCTGCAAGACAGTGACAGAGCTGACAAACGTACAGTGTTTGTGCACAAGCACTGTGATGTGTTTGATGGTCAGGAGGACCAAAGGTACCAAGCTTGAGAGATAAAGCTGAAAAAAGAGCCAAGAGGCTGAATACTATGTTTTGTCATTTTGATGGTGAAAACTGATATTGTGTGTTGAACGTTTCTTTGCCATTCTAAGTAAAGTAAGCAGAAAAAGCCCTGAAAAGACCCTTCTGGCTTGGAGTAAACTCACTGTTTTGCACTACCAACGAGCTACAAAAACCTCAGGTTGTCACAATATGTGTAGATAAATGTGTGTGTGTGCATGTATGTATATATACCATATTTTCCGGCGTATAAGGCGACTGGGTGTATAAGATGACCCCATTTAAAAACATCAGATTTTTTAATTGAAATGGTTATGACTTACCGGTACTTAAAATCCTTCAAAATCCTTATGTTCATCCTCTGACATCATAAGTTCATGAATGACATCTTGTGATACATTTGTAAGACAGTCATCATATGGATCAAATTCCAAATCAGATGGTTACGGCTGGATGTGCGGTAATACGGTAGCTTCGGCTACATACAGTATACAGTATACAGTATATACAGCCCGCTGGATGTGCAGTAATGTACATACAGTATACCGTGCTGAGCCAAGCTGGCTCAAAACAAATGTCCCTATGACAGATTAATCTGTCAGCCCGCTGGATGTGTGGTATATACAGTATACTGAGCCAAGCTGTTTCAAAACGTACCGGTATGCCCCTATGGTAATCAGACCGTTGGATGTGTGTATGTACAATAGCTGAGTCTACTAATGAATACAAAGCCTGCTCGGATTGGCTGAGGTTGTGACATCATCAGCCCACCTCTCTGACTCAGCCAATCCGAGCAGGCTTTGTATTCATTAGTAGAATACATCACTCGCTGTGATTGGCCCAGTGTATACTGTATGTAGTCGCAGCTACCGTACATACACGCATCCAGTGGGCTGATTACAGTAGGGACGTACCGGTACGTTTTGAAACCGCTTGGCTCAGCGCAGTATACTGTATATACCGCACATCCAGCGGGCTGACAGATTAATCTGTCATAGGGACATTTGTTTTGAGCCAGCTTGGCTCAGTGTGGTATACTGTATGTACAGTATTACCACACATCCAGCCAGCTTGACCCAAACAAACTCAAGGTTCACATTTTATACCCCGCGTATATACGACCCCCAATTTTTGGGGTATATTTTTAAGTATTAAAAGTAGTCTTATACGCCAGAAAAAAAAAAAAAAAAAAATATATATATATATATATGTACTGTCTGAATGATTAATTTAGTCAGCTATATCGATCATTTAATCGATCGATGGACAACAGTGCAATACAAAATGGTTTATAAAAATGAATTACGTTGACTTAATTATTCCAGAGTTATTTTTCCTATGCAGAAAGTCTTTGAATAACACAATATAACAAAACGGTTGTCAGTATGGACTGCAGACTATGAAACATAAATTAATATTTATTTACAATAAATCACTTTACAAACACCACTACCAGTCAGATTAAGAGGTTGACACAGACACTAAATGATCTTCACAAAGAATTGCTTAAGATATTCCACTGAAGCCTTGGTATATATGTTGGATTAAACAAATTAATTTTCCCTCATGGACAGCATTACCATTGATAACTACCTAGCAGACAATGATCTGCATTTTACGAATTCTGACTGGTATTCTCCTGTAGAAAGAATAAAGTCAAAGTAAGTAAAAGTGTGAGCCAATATGGCCAAAAGAAAAGAACACAAATAATAATAAAATAAAATTTTAAAAAATCATCTAACTAAATTTTATTACCATGGGAGAAATACTGGGTTACAGCAAGGATTACTGCAATTGGCCTTAACAAAAAATCAGAGGAGAATAATAGGTTATATTTACCCTCAGAAGCAATAGATTGGAACACTGTGAATGGATTGCCTTAAGATAGCTGCCAACCAGACACTTCAAATGGTGGCCAACCAATGGGCAGAGTTGCCTTCTCAAAATGGTGTCTAGCTATGTTGGAGCTGTGTGATCTGGCTTCAATGAAGTATGTCAGACAATGAGTCTCTCTCTTGATGATGAGGTGTCCTCTCCTGTCTGATGTGTGTATCCAGTTAATGAGGTAGTCTCCCAAAAGATGAAGTGTCTGTTGTCTAGATGATGTCTCCTTTCTTATCTACCTGACTTGCTATTTTATTCAGTTAAAACAATGAACTCATGAAATCCACAGAATCCTGGCCCAGAAGGTGTAACCTTTTTTTCTACTGGTGAATTTGATTACTAAGCAATTACGTGTTTATACAAGCATTAGCTCACTTGGTCATTGGGTGGCACTCGGGGAATAAAAATTTTTTCAGGGGAAATAAAGTTTCTAGTAACTAACCCTTATGTAATAAATTAATCTTTTTCAACACAGTTTGGACTATGCGATTTTAACAAAAAAACATAAAATGTCGTTGAGGGTCTGCCAGCTTTAACTCATTGGGTGTAGCAGCATTTAAATGGACAATTTTAACTATAAAGAGGTGCAGTTCATACATATCAATCCATATTGAAACTATTAATGGTACACATAGAGAAAATAAAAAAAAATCAATTTGCAAACTTAAACTACTATTTGATTATGGCTACATTATAACACACACATTTACAAAATAATGATTCCGAATAAATAAGCTGTAGTACTATTCCGAAACCTTTTTTAACAGTAGGCCCTTGTAAACATTGAAGAGTTGCTTGAATGGAGTGTATGTTGTTCTCCATCCTGAAAACTGGTTAGGTTGTTGAGGCTTTGCACACATTTGACAATTCCATCTTGCCCAGATGTTCACTGATCAACATGGCCCATTGTTCAGAGAATTAGTTCTGCATGCAAGCTTGTTTGCAGACCAAATTGATTCAGTTTCTGCCTCTTGGGAAAATCGAACCTTAATCAGACACTTTCCTTTGACCTATTTGAAATCTGGTCCCATAGATAAAAATTATAGAAATTATAAAATATAATTTTGACATTGATAGTGAAAATATGCCAAAAACTGTCTTATATTTAAGGATAGTGATCATATGAAGCCATTTATTATCACATAGTTGTTTGTCTCCTTTTTAAATCATGATGATAACAGAAATCACCCAAATGGCCCTAATCAAAAGTTTACATACCCTGGAATGTTTGGCCTTAGCACAGACACACAAGGTGACACACACAGGTTAAAATGCCAATTAAACTTTAATTTCCCACATCTCTGGCTTTTAAATTGCAGTTAGTGTCAGTGTATAAACAGTTAATGAGTTTGGTAGCTTTCATGTGGATCCACTAAGTAGGGTAGATACTGAGCCATGGGGAGCAGAAAAGAACTGTCAAAAAACCTGCGTAACAAGGTAATATAACTTTATATAGATGGAAAAGGAAATAAAAAGATATCCAAAGACCTGAATATGTCAGTCAGCACTGTTAAATCTCTCATTAAGATGTGGAAAATTTGAGAATCTGTTGATATCAAAAGTGCAGCCACAGCTGCCAGAAGAATTGTTCGGGATACAAAGAAAAACCCACAGGTAACCTCAAGAGACATACAGGCAGTTCTGGAAAAAGATAGAGCGGTTGTTTCAAGGAGCACAATACAATGATACTTGAACAAAAATGAGCTGTATGGTCGAGTGGCCAGAAAGAAGCCTTTACTGTCAGAAACATAAACACTAAGTTTGAAGAGGGGTCAACAAGTCCTATAGAATACCGTCCCCACTGTGAAGCATGATGCTTGCTCACTGATGTTTTGGGGTTGTGTAAGCTCTAAAGGCACAAGGAATCTTGTGAAAATTGTTGGCAAGATGAATGTAGCATGTTATTAGAAAATACTAGCAGACAATTTGTGCATTCTTCTGCATGAAAGCTGTGTATTGGACGCTCCTGGTCTTTTCCAGCATGACAATGACCCTAAGCACAAGGCCATGTTGACTCTCCAGTGGTTACAGCAAAAAAAGGTGAAGGTTTTGGGGGGTCCATCACAGTCTTCTGACCTTAATATCATCAAGCCACTGTGGGGAGATCTCAAACGAGTTGTTCATGCAAGACAACCAAAGACTTGGCATGATCTGGAGGCATTTTGCCAAGACGAATGGGTAGCTATACCACCTGCAAGAATTCAGGGCCTCATAGACAACTATTACAAAAGACTGCACACTGTCATTGATGCTAAGGGGGGGGGGGGGGGCAATACACAGAATTAGGAACTAAGGATATGTAGACTTTTGAACAGGGTATCATTTCATTTGTTTACTTGTTGCCATGTTTTTTGTATGATTGTGCCATTCCGTTATGACCTACAGTTAGATATGAATCCAATAAGAAATAAAAGAAATGTGTTTTTCCTGCTCACTCATGTTTTCTTTAAAAATAGTACATATATATTGTATGTTACCAATTCTCCAAGGGTATGCAAACTTTTGAGCACAACTATATATATGGTATATATACACAGGCACAAAGACTATAAGTATGCTCAAACAAAGCATAAAGCAGCTCAGGTGAGCCTATCATCTTACAATGCCTTCCCTGCTGTAAATGTTTACACATATAGCTCTCGGTTGTGTTTGAGGTACAAGGAAGGCAGCCACAGGGTGTAATATATAATGTTTGACATAATGTGTAATTGAATGTCACTGTTCCTGCAGCTGTGTTTTCTGAGTGTCAGCCAATCCGAGCAGGTGATATTCACGCTATGGATTCTGTGCTGTTTCCATGCAGCTGTACAATCCGATCTCATCAGACAAATTATAATGACCGGGCTCTCACTGTGTGATGCTCTTGGTAGGTTCTGGGTTTCCTGTTTAAACAATCTTCTAAAAGAAAGTCTGTTTTTTTTTTAAATAGACACCAATCAGGTTCCAGCTACTATTTGGTTGCTGCTAGTTCAAAAAGAAAAAAAAAAAAAAGAATCTATAGCTTTCTATGGACATGATGAATGTCAGAACAGAGCTGTTAGAGAGAGGTAAGTGCTTCAAAATTAATTAGTTTTAGCTAGTTAGAATGTATTTTGGGGGGAGTGTCCATGTCTGCTTTAATACTTAACCTTTAGCATTTCCCAAGCCCAAAAAAACTAAACCCTTAAAATGAATACTTAACCAAAACCCTAAAACTCAACTCTACTTATGTTTGCTAAAGCACTACTCATCCTCCCTATGCTCTACTGCTGCCCTCCATGATCTCCTCCACTGCTGGCTGTTAGTCCTCCCTTGAGTTGCATGATGATCAGTGTTCTTCAACCTCTTCCAGTGAGCTCAGGCTCACTGTCATTGGCACACCAACACTGGTGTTAGGTTTTTACACTTAACCTAAGTGTTAACAGTTAATCTAACACTAATTGTAACCCATGCACTTGGTTTAATCCTTACAATTCATGGAGTTACTTACTTGACCCCACATTTCAACACTCTCTTCCTCTTTGGCTTGTGGGAGGTCACCACCCTCACATACAATGCAGGACTACTGGTGTGCAATGTACATGAGGACAGAACAGTTGAACTGGTTGAGCGACTAGTTGCACAGATGGAGGACATCTGCCGAAGCAAGGAGTAAGGTAAGCAATGCACGATATTGCTAATTTCCTAGACATACAGAGTGTTTAAAGATTCCTAGATTGTAAGTTCGAAAGAGCAGGGCCCTTGACCCCCTCGTGTATTGTTTTGTTACTGTATTGTCTCATGTTCTGTCCCCCACTATAATGTACAGCGCTGAGCAAACCTTTTAGCACTATATAAATACTGTATAATAATAATAAACCCTCACATATACCCAGTGAAGTGACTGGCCTCAGACGATACACAGAGATGAAACAAATCCTCATACGTAACTTGTACCTGTGTATCTGCAGTCTTCTCTTCTCTACATCTGTTTAAAGTGCTGAATTTATAAAGCCTGTCTAAGCTTCCAGAAAGCAGGGTTCGGGGAGTTAAAATTACACTCTGCATAGCTTATTGAGGAGAGCTCTGAGAGCTGATTGGAGGGAAGAGAAACACCCCCCCCCCTTCTACACAACACACAGGAACAGAGCTGAGGCTGTCAATCTGCTGGAGGTCCCTCCCCTGTCACCATTTTTCTCTTGGTGTCAGGAAAAGGAAAGGTATTAGAGGGGAGGGAGGCCTGCTATCATGTTAACCTGTTACTTTGCTCTGAATGGGCAGAGTACAGTTTCGGTTTAATCTGCAACCTAAAACTAAATAGACGGAATGTTAAAATATCCCCAGACCCTTATCAAACCATATCCCACAGCCTTTAAATCTAATTTAACCCATAACCTAATCCCTAACATTACATGAACCCCTAAAGGCCAATACCTTGTTAGTACTATTATTATTATTATACAGTATTATATAGCGCTAAAAGGTTTGCTCAGCGCTGTACATTATAGTGGGGGACAGAACATGAGACAATACAGTAACAAAACAAAACACGAGGGGTTCGAGGGCCCTGCTCTTTCGAGCTTACAATCTAGGAGGGAGGGGATAGTGGTACAGGAGGAAGTGGCTGTGGGGGATGGAGTGGTAGGAGCGTGGAGGAGATCGGCTGTTAGGTGAGGGCAGGGTAGGCCCTGAAGAGATGGGTTTCCAGGGTGCGCCTAAAGGTGCGGAGGGTAGGTGACAGTCTGATGGATTGGGGTAGTGAGTTCCAGAGGATGGGGGAAGTCCTGGAGAAGTCCTGCAGTCGGGCGTGGGAGGTGGAGACCATAATCATGTGCAGATCAGACAGCCATGTGTATTCTTACTTGGTGTCCCCTGTCTATTTCTTCCAGATCTGTGGCTGAATGCAGCATGCAAACTGCTCCTGTACTTTGCATTTTAGCATTTTTTTGACCAAAACAAAAATAATTATTTTGGTCAAAAAAAGTCCAAAAACACCGGTTTGTGGCATTTTACCGCATTTTGCCGCGTTTTTCAGCGTTAGAGAATTTTTACAGCTAAAAACTCCTCTAGAAACCCACTAGTCCAGGGTTTTTTTTCCAGCCAAAAAATGTCCCAGACAAAAAATGTTGACTGCAGTCTATGTGTGCATGGACACAGAGGATAACATGCTGGGGGTTTTATGAGCTGTAGAAAAAAACGTCAAAAGCCAAAAGCAGCTGCTGTAAAAATGTCAAGTGTGCATGAGGACTTAGCTGTAAAAATGCTCTAATGCTGAAAAACATGGCAGAACACGGTAAAACGCCACAAACTGGTGTTATTTTACTTTTTTTGACCAAAGAAATATTTTTTTTGGGTAAACCCCCCCCCCCCCCAAAAGACACTAAAAAAGGCAAATGCAGAAAACGCGTGAAAACCTTTTTTTAACATGACTTTACACAGCTAACGTTACCAGCATTATCAAAATGCCCAGCGTGCATGAAGACATACTGTCAAACAAAAAGAACTATCATCCAAGCTCGGAATGGTCAGCTAAATAAGTTTCCATTTTCCTAGTTGCGCAGTATTGTGAATCCATATACTGTATTTCAGCAGTGAAAAAAACAGCCTGCTTCAATATTAGGAAACATAACAGAATACCTTTTGGAAGATTAATGAGCTCACATCAGTATCTTTAAAACATAAACAGATTTTAAGAGACTGTTCTAGCAATCCACATTTTAATGCAAACTGATAGAAGCTTTAGATAAAGAGTTCAGATCTCATAGAAGCAATGGCTATTTATTTACCATAATCTCACTAGAGGGAGCAACAGAGCAAATGATTTTTTATCATAATATTGTTACCAAATATTTAATGTGAATGCAAAACTGCCAATAATCGCTGAGAGAATAATATAAAGGAAGATTGGAACTGAAACAGTACAACTGTAAATCATGCTTTGATGATCATTCAGAATTTTAATTCACATTATATTAGAAATCCAGGTCTTAAGGTGGAATGGAAATCTTATTATGTTATAATTTATTCATGTTTATAACCCTCAGCCCTTAACAGAGAACAGTGGAGAATTGGTAGGCTCCAATATAACCTTATATAAGAATCTCTGGAGAACTCCCAGCTTTGAAGGTTTCCTATATTCCTATTAGATGGGAAAGCATATATGGGTTGGAGGTTAAAAAAAGAAATTAAAAGAAATGTATAAAATATTTGCATGTATTTTCTTTACTTAGGTATCATGTGTAGGACTAACAATTATGTTTTCATGTCATGTAAATATGAAATGCACATTCATATTTCATTCATATTTAAAGTGGAGTTCCAGACATTTTTGTATTTATTAAAAGTCAGCAGCTACAAAAACTGTAGCTGCTGACTTTTAATAAACACACAATCACCTGTCCCGGGGTCCAGTGATGTACTCACCTGTGCAGTCCCTTCTCTCCTTCTGTCCTCCATGGCGCTGGCATCTCTTCTGTGGGCACCAAGCTGTGACAGCTTACAGCTTCACAGCCGGGTGCCCACTGCGCATGTGTGAGTCGCGCTGCACCTCCTGATTGGTCCGACAGTCTCCTCGGACCTGTGAAAGTTCCCAGGAGACTGCGGGAGCAAGGAGGGTGTGAACTTCTGGATCACTTTGCCGAGGTGAACTAAGCTGAAAGTAGGAGCAGGTACCTGTCAAAACCACGTTCCCGCTCCCTTTTCCCCTCCTCCCCAAAAGGTGCCAAATATGGCAGCAAATAAGGCTAGTTTTATAAATGTTTCAGAATGCTGATTTGCTGCTGTGCTGTGAATAGCCTATATTGCAGATTTAAAGTAGTTGTAAACTTCTACCTATACCCAGTGAAGTGACTAGCCTCAGGTGATACACAGAGTTCATCCTACATTAAATGTACCTGTTTATTTGCATCTCAATCGAGCTGTTCAAAGTACACAGATCAAAGGCTATTTCTCACCATCAGAGTGTAATCTGAGACATGAGTGAAGGAAATGGACACACCCCCTTCTGCACAGTCTTCCATGGAAATATACACGACTGTCAATCACCTTCTCTGTGCGGGGGGGGGGGAGAGGGGTTGGGGGGAGAGAGCAGACTGATATCACACTCGGTGCTTTGGATTTAGGCAGGTACACACTATAGAGGGATATGCTTTGTTAATTTTTTTTATTTCAGAGGTTTTCAACCACTTTAATGCTCATTTGAATTTTCTTTCTGCAGGAGTAGTTGACAAGTACAGACCTAGTGCTGGGTTTTCTTACCAGAAAGCCTAGTGTGCATTGTAAACAGGATGAAATGAAAGAACCCAGTGTTAAATGTTTGCTTAACCTCCCTAGCGGTCTGATTATGTCCATATTTCTGTGCTCAAAGCGGTAAATTTTTTTGCATGGAAATATGTATTTTTTTTATTGTAGGCCTGTAATTTTTAGGAATAACTCACTGAAATCTGTCCGATCAAGAGTCCAGTAAACATCCCGAGTAGGATAAAACTTGAAACACGAAATAATAAATTAAAATTTAATAAATAATCATAAAAAATAATAATATAATAATAATTAATTTAATTCAATAATATAATCAAACCAAAAACACTGAAAATTTGAAATATAGCGCCAAGTTCGCACATCACTGAGCAAAGTCGCAAAATCGTTTTCAGTGTCTGATGACGAATTTCCCCACGAATCATTATCACTCAATTCTGCAAGTGGTTCTAATTTAATATCGCTGTTCTCTAGCCGGTCTAAAACCGCTTTTGACCTAAAGGGACGCTTTTTGGACGCCATGGATGTTTCTCAGTTTTCAGGCAGAAAGAACAGTAAAAATGCAGGCAGGGCACAGGACAGAGCACTAGGGACAAAATGTATGTGAAATGGTTTGATACAGTAATGGAATACTATGTGATTTAGTGAATTTAGTGATTGTCACTTTTTGTCATTTTCAAATTTCCCGCCGTTCCGTCCCCGTACCTCCCGACGCTCGCAGGGGACGGAACCCAGATGACAGATGCCGACATCTGCTGGATTACATTGCCGGGGACACTGCAGGAGGGACATCGCGGGAGCGCAGGACCAGGTAAGTGATCGAGGGATCCTGGAGCAGCGCCGCATGGTAAGCCCGAGTGTAGCTCGGGGTTATCGTTTGTGGTACTGAAACTTTACCCCGAGCTACACTTGGGAATACCGCCAGGGAAGCTACAATAATGAAAAAGGGATATATGATTTTTAGAAACTTTTAAACTAAAGAGACCTTGTCCCCATTTTTTTCATGCCATGTCATTCCTTTCAGTGAAAATATTCCCATAGAATTATACATGCATTTCATGTATTAAGGTATTTCATGCATGTTATGTGACTGTAGAATCCTGCCCTTTGTAGACATTCATAACCCCTGAGCCTGTTGTTGGGTGACACCATCTGTGATGCAATGTCAGCAGCCCCAGCAGACTCTTAGCTGTCAATCAAGTGACACTCTATAGCAGGGGTCCCCTAATTTTGTAAACAAAGGTCTGGTTTACTGTCCTTTAGACTTCAGGAGGGCCGGTGTGGCCAGTGGGAGTAGTAAATCTCCCAGCATCCGAAGGAGTAAAAAAAAAAATGACATAGTGCTTGTAGTCAGTGTAAGGTGGGGAATAGGAGGAATAGTATCCAGTCACTGGTATTAGTTGGAGGAATATTGCCACATCATTGGTATCAGTGAGAAGAATAGTGCCCCATTATTGGTGCCATTGGATGAATAGTGCCCCATCATTAGTGACAGTGCGAGAAATAGTGCCCCATCATTGGTGTTAGTGGAAAGAATAGTACCCCATCATTAGTGTCAGTGGGAAGAATAGTGCCATATCATTAGTGTCAGTGGGAAGAATAGTGCCCTATCATTGGTATCAGAGGAAGGAATGGTGCCCCATCATTGGTGATAGTGCGAGAAATAGTGCCCCATCATTGGTGATAGTGCGAGAAATGGTGCCCCATCATTGGTGTTAGTGGAAAGAATAGTACCCCATCATTAGTGTCAGTGGGAAGAATAGTGCCATATCATTAGTGTCAATGGGAAGAATAGTGCCCCATCATTGGTGTCAGTGGGAGGAATAGTGCCCCATCATTGGTGTTAGTGGGAAGAATAGTATCCCATCATTGGTGTCAGTGGGAAGAATAGTGCCATATCATTGGTGTCAGTGGGAAGAATAGTGCCCCATCATTGCTATCAGAGGAAGAAATAGTGCCCCATCATTGCTATCATAGGAAGAAATAGTGCCCCATCATTTGGTATCAGAGGAAGGAATGGTGCCCCATCCTTGGTATTAGTTGGAGGAATAGTACCTAATTGTTTATATCAGTGGGAGGAATTGTGCCCCGTCATTGGTATCAGTGGAAGGAAAAATGCTCCATAGTTGGTGCTAGTGGAAGAAATGGTGCCTCCTGTTGGTGTCAGTGGGAGGAATAGTACCCCAAGGGCCAGATAGAGGCAGGTAAAGGGCTGCATTTGGCCCACGGGCCGCAGTTTGGAGACCATTGCTCTATAGCATTCCCCTTTATCAGCTGGATCAGCACAGAGAGGAATTAGATCTATCAGACCAGGAGAGGATTTTTTTTCCAGAAAACTGACTCTTTCTGGAGTACTGACATTTTCTAGCAAGTTCAAAAAGACATTGCAATTAAATAAAAAATAATTTATGGAAATGCAAAACATTGCAAGTAAGCATTTTAGACACCCGCCTTTTCTGTGTATTTACTTGCATTTTTTTACATTGATGGCAGAGTCTCTAAATATTGCACGCATGTTTTATATAGAGTATATTCTGTATCCTGCTCTCCCAGATAGGAAATGGAAATGGTTTTCTGCAGGTGATATCTGCCACTGTTGTCTATTCATGTGCATAGTTTGCAGTTCATCAGGAGCTTTTGATACTGATATGATTCCGCTGCAATGATCCCCCCTCATAACTATGAATGAGCAAATTACTGGCTAATTTAGAAGTCATAGTCTACAAGCCACCTGTCTGTATCGGGGTGCCAGGTGTGCTGGCAGTTTTCAGAATATCGCTCTAGTTCCTTATCCGTGATTGTGCTTTCATATCTCACTGGCTGGCTGACAAATGCATGCTTTGTTTCACATCACTTTCAGCTGCCTGTGTGCAGAATCACATTGCGCCTATTTCGGCTTTGTACTGGAAGACCCTCTGGCAGTACTGATGCTATTACTCAGTGAAGGTGCATTGTAAATCGTATCCACAAAATTCCTGCTTAGTGTAAATGTAACATACTGTATCTTACTTTGTACAAACCCATTGTATGATCCTTTTTTTTTCTTTTTTTTTTTAAGTGCTCATTTACACTGGCAGAAAAAAAATGCTGTGTTTAGATGCGCATCAGAGTGCAATGCTATACACTCACTTTATTAGGTACCCCTGTTCAATTGCTTGGTAACACAAATTGCTAATCAGCCAATTACTTGGCAGCAACTCAGTGCATTTAAGCATGTAGACATGGTGAAGACGACTTGCTGAAGTTCAAACCGAACATCAGAATGGGGAAGACGGGATTTAAGTGACTTTGAACGTGCCATGGTTGTTGGTACCAGACAGGCTGGTCTGAATATTTAAAAAACTGCTGATCTACTGGGATTTTCATGCATAACTATCTCTATGGTTTACAGGGAATGGTCTGAAAAAGAGAAAATATCTAGTGAGCGGTAGTTGTGTGGAGGAAAATGCCTTGTTGATGTCAGAGGTCAGAAGAGAATGGTAAAGAAATGGCAAACCCAAATGCTCCTGCGCTTAGGTATGGACTCTGTATGGATAGGACCACATCACAAATTTCTTGGGATATGCACGCCTTGCTGCCCTCAAATGACCAGGGAAGTCCAAGTATACTGAGTAGAGAAAAACAAAAAGAGGGCGCACCGGCCTAGTGCATTACCTTAAAAAATGTGTTTATTAAATGATAAAAGTAGGTATTGTACTCACAAAATGACAATACAGTCAAAGGTACATCAAATAGAAACCGCTCAGTCCAATCCGCACTACATGTGCATCTGTAATGGGAACTTTGGACCTCCGACATGCTGACACATTTTGAGGACTTGCCTCTTCCTCCAACTGGCTCTGAGGAAGAGGCAAGTCCTCGAAATGCATCAGCCTGTTGGAGGTCCAGAGTTCTCATTACGGACACACACGTAGTGCAGATTGGACTGAGCGGTTCCTATTCGATGTACCTTTGACTGTATTGTCATTTTGTGAGTACAATACCTACTTTTGTCAGAGGAGAATGAGCAGACTGGTTGCTGTGACATTCAGATGGTAGGGCCAGAATTTGGTGTAAACAACACGAAAGCATGGATCCATCCTGCCTTGCATCAACGGTTCAGGTTGATGGTGGTGGTGTCATGGCGTGGGGGACATTTTCTTGGCACTAGCAAGGTGTACCTAATAAAGTGGCCAAAGAGTGTAGTACTCAATGAGCCCATAGACAGGGGTTGACTGACCATTTGGAAACTCAGGCACTGCCCGAGGGCCCAGGGTCAGTAGGGGGCCCCATGAGATGCCCCTGGTACCTTTTTCATAGGCTTTTTTGAGTTTGGGCAAGGACACAGAGGCCCCATGATCCCCTATTGCCCGGGGGCCCCATGAGTTGTCAATCCGCCCCTGCCCATAGACACAGCTGTGTCTACATGAGGCCCGGCACAAAAGAAGTAGGACACAGCTACGTTCAGGGCCACACAAATTTGCAGATTTTATGCGTGTACATGCACAAACACATATGTGCGTAGATGTGTAATTATTCATTGAAAAGAAATAATAATTATACGCATCTAAATGTGCCTAAACACAAGTACTTTTGAGTGGGGGTCAGCAACCAATAGATCACAATCTACCAAATTTATATTTTTTATGGTGTCAATCTCTGGTATAAGCACTGATTAAATAATTACACAAATGTTGCAGTGAAATAGATTGTGCTGTACAAGTTTGTATGTAAATGATGGCTGTGTTTATCCACATGGGGTTTGCACAGGTGTTTCCTGTGTAGACGGTCCCATTGATGTCATTTGAGATGCAGTAAAAATGGAGTACATGGCCATTAAGTAGTGGATGTGTATGGATTGTTTTCTGAGCATATGGATATCATTTAGTGTCATTATAAGCTGACATACTTACAGGGCAAAAGCCCAGGAGGGAAGAGACAGAACAGGAAGTGGATCTGATATTTATCAGTTCTTCCAGCATGCCCCAGTATGTTTTCCAGGCCCACTGATTGGCCAGGCTACCAAAATCCATAACACAATATCATATAGCTCTAGCACACCCTGCTGGAACAAGCTCAAACAACACGTGGCAGAGAAAATACACTGTACTTAGAGACACACCTCCTGTGGAGGTACAGTTGGGGTGAACCACAGCCCTCTGCTGGTTACAGAATTCACAAAAATTCAAAAAGGAAGTTTAAAATAATAAATCTCTAGTTTTGCAATGCAACCCACCTTGCCAAAAAAAGAAGGTATTTCTCCTTTTCATAGAGTAGCATTCATTGCTTCCAAGCAGCATGCTTAAAGATATTACAGGAGAATGTGGGAGGGATCCAGCAGGTCACATGTCTTTCATAACATGTGCAAGCTCTTGGAAAAGCTACATATTTAAAATGGTATTCAACTCACAACCAAAAATGTAATATATTGCAGCTGACCAATCATTAGCTGTGGTGGCTGCATTAGATTTCTTTTCTTTGTTTTTTTTTTCTCCTCCGTTTTTACCTGCTAGTCTGGTCAGTAACATACCTCCTGTATTAGAGTGCCCCCATTCTGGAAGAAGGCGCACAGGGGGCACCTTTGGATAACAGCATTGTCAGTCTGGGGGGAGGGAAGAGTTAGATGGACTAGCAGATTTAAATAGTTATTTATTTATTTATTACAGGTACTTACTGTATATAGTGCTGTCAATTTACACAGCGCTTTACATATATATTGTACATTCACATTAGTCTCTAACTCTCAAGGGGTGTACAATCTGAGGTCCCTAACTCACATTCATACATACACATATTAGGGCCAATATAGACAGGAGCCAATGAACCTACCAGCATGTCTTTGGCGTGTGGGAGGTGACTGGAGTACCCAGAGGAAACCCACACAGACACAGGGAGAACATGCAAACTCAAGGCAGGTGGTGCTGTGGGTGGGAATCAAACCAACGACCCTAGTACTGCCAGGCAGAAGCGCTAACCATTTAGCCCCTGTGCTGCCCCAAATATACTAACAAATACAATTTTTTAGTGGTTTAAACAGTTTGTTCCTTTTTGAATAAAGGTTTTACATAAATAAAAGCTGATCAATGTATGCACCCCAGCCAGTGGTAAATGGTTTGTCTCATCGCTCTAACTGCTACAAAAATAGTAGACTTACTGACTGGATCACCAGGTGAAAATACAAGACAGAACACCTAAAAAAAGGAAAACGAAAGCAGCCATCACATATAAGAATTGGTAAAGCTGTAATATAATTAATGTTTGCTTTTGGATTTAATACCACTTTAATTAGCACAGTGGGGCAGCAAGCCTATAATGATGTGTTTTTAGATGGAGAAAGACGAGGCCATTAAATCAGTAGTAAACCGCAAGGAAGAAAAAAAAAGTCCCCTGCAAGGTAATGCCATAATGTGCTAGTATGCATCGCATAACTAGCACATTATGAAAGACTTACCTTAAAACGCAGCCCTCGAGCGGCATGCTGTCACCGCTGCAGAGGCATCCATCTTCACATGGTTCTTCTACCGGGTTCGCGATGGTGCTTTATACATTTGAGTCTATGGCAACGTTTTTGCTTTGTATTCCTTTGTGGCAATGTGAGTGTTGCCTACGGTGTCTACTGGTTGTCACGCTATGACACACAATCATCTTCCTACCTTGCCAAGTCCACCATCTGCTGGGAAAACACAACTATGGCTATTGCCATTCAGGATCCACACAAGAATGATGAAATTCAGTATTCAGTTTGCCTGTATTTGTACAGTTTTGTTTCTCAACATTTTCAGTATTTTTCATTTATTTAATAAAAAAAACCCAGAGGTGATTAAATACCACCAAATTAAAGCTCTATTTGTGTGAAAAAACAATGACACAAATTTCATTTGTGTACAGTGTTGCATGACTGAGCAACTTCCAGTTAATTAACCACTTTTCTGATGCCCTATAGCAGAAATACTGCTACAAGGCAGTAGGGGTGCACAAAATCCTGTATATATATGTGATTTAGCATTTCTGGGTACGGGGGTGCATGCTCTATCCGTGCCGCCATTGGCTGCCTCACCTGTCGATTACCGAGTCCCGACCGGTG
This sequence comes from Staurois parvus, assembly GCF_062004578.1. NCBI lineage: Eukaryota > Metazoa > Chordata > Amphibia > Anura > Ranidae > Staurois > Staurois parvus. The sequence goes on along the minus strand of NW_028318143.1, from coordinate 13,083,273 downwards.
TTTCCCCGCCGGCACACAGCGGTCGCCATGTATCCCTGATGGGGGAGAGACCTGTGTGTAAACAATACAGATCTCTCCCCTGTCAGCTCCTGCACACTGCTTTGTATTGCTGTGCATAGAGCTTAATTGATTGGACTTTGATTGATATAAATATTTTTTTTGAGTAGTATATTTTCTTTGAATCAAATTATGTCTGTTCTTTTGAGTTCACTGTCCTGAGTTTTTGGTTTTTAGTTATATTTTATAGTAATTGTGCATTTTTGTATATGTAGCGCAGCACTTTTTTTCACTTACATTATTTCACTATTTAGCCTACTGAGACATAGGTGTGTCCACTAGAGGAACAGCATTTATATTATACCTGTTTTATTAATTTATATTGTGTATTCACCATAGTAAGCGCTTGAGTATAATTTTCAATACAAAGCAATGTGCTTGCACAGTAAAACACACACACAGCACACAGTTAACCCTTTGATCACCCCAGATGATAGCCCCTTCCTGCCCAGTGCCATTAGTACAGTGTCAGTGCTTTTTATTAGCACTGATCAATGTATTGGTGTCACTTGGGATGTCAGTGACACCAAGTCAGTTCCCCCCAGCGTCACAATGCCCGCTGCAGTCCCTCAATAAGTCGCTGATTGCCACCATTACTAATATATATATATTTTAAAAGAAATTCCAGTGTCTATACCGCCATTTCTAGATTCTATAACTTTCATGTAAACCACTTAATTTGCAAGCATTGGGATTTTTTTAGCAAATACATTTTGGCCTAAACTTATGACAACATTTGATTTTTAACATTTTTTTACTGGATATATTTTATAGCAAAAAGTAAAAAATATTGTTTTTTTATCAAAATTGTTGGTCTTTTTTTTTTATAGCGCAACAAAAAAAAAACCCAGAGGCAATCAAATACCACAGAAAGAAAGCTCTATTTGTGGGGAAAAAAGGATGTAAATTTCATTTGGGTGCAGTGTTGCATGACCGCACAATTGTCAGTTAAAATAATGCAGCGCTATATTGCAAAAAATGGCCTGGTCAGGAAGGGGGGGGGGGGGTAAATCCTCTAGAGGGCAAGTGGGTAAAGTAGCACAGGGCTGAATAACAAAAAATGCCCTGGTCACGAAGGGGGTGAAACCTTCCAGAGGTTTAGTGGTGAAAGCAGAACTGGAGGCAAAACCTTTTTTTCATTTTTAAATGAGTAAGAAAGGATTCTAACACCTTTTAGATTTTTTTTGGCTCGCAGTGACCCATTGGGGAGATTTTCCTTCACTTCCTCCCCCATAGCTACATCAGCAATTGAGAGGAAATCCTTCTAAACTGAGGGAATTCCCTGGCAGTCACCAGAATCACAAGATCTAGTTTTCCCATTGGAACATTTCCTCTCTATTCCTGATCTGGTGACCACTCAAAATTTTAATTTTCTTCAACTTTCATATGCAAAGTAAATGGCCACCAAGACAGAGAGGGTGAATCTCCCTAATGTGGGCAGCAATGAAAACCTGACAGGAGTTCTAAATCCTCCTCCACTCCATGTAAAAAAGTTTTGTCTTAGTTATACTTAAATTCAATGGTTTTAAATTGTATAACTAAAAGTTACAATAACTATAAGAACACCAATTGTAAACAAGCTGTCATGATGGTAGAGAGTATAGCTATAGAAATAATTTATTGAGTAGAAAAGTTGACAAGCTGCATGCTGTGATACATGGCATAAATACCATATCTATTGCATAAGCAGGAATACAATAGAATACATTTTTGCTTTCTGTATCTAATGTATCCAACCAATAGTTTATCATTATTCCGGTATGGCTGTGAATTTTAATGAATACTATATATTGATTGTGTCAAAAGCTGTCAGAATGAAAACTGAAGTGATTGTAAAGGCAGATTTCTTATTTTTAAATAAACATGTCTTACTTACCTGCTCTGTGTAATGGTTTTGCACAGAGCATCCCCAATCCTCCTCTTCTCAGGTCCCCAGCCAGCACTCCTGGCTCCTCCTCTTCCAGGTGAGCCACTAAAGGAAGTCGCTTCCTATGCATCTCACCTATAAGACACAGAGAGCATGGTTTGACCCCGCCCCATTTCCTCTTTACTGGCTGTGATTGACAGCAGTGGGAGCCAATGACTTCACTGCTGTCTCTGAGCCAATGAGAAGGGAGAGAACTTCTCTTCTGCAAAGAGCTGGACCAAGATCGGGCTCAGATAAGTATAAGGGATGGCTAGCAAGGGGGGGGGGGGGGAGTACTGAATGCAGAAGGTTTTTAACTTTCATACATTGAAAGCATGAAGGTAAATAAAAACCTTCTACCTTTACAAGCACTTTAACTTAGTAGAACAACAGAATACAAACATATGTTAAACAGAGAGTAGAACTGGGCAGACCTACACACAACTTTTGGGTTTTTAAGCTTCACATATTTCCTTGAAAGAACATTGTGTGCTTAAAGAGGAGCTCCAGTCTCCCCCACCCAAAAAATTAAAAGTCAGCAGCTAACAATACTGTAAATGCTGACTATTAATATAAGGACACTTACTTTACCTGTCCAGGGATCCAGTGCTGCCCTTACCTGTGGCGATTCTTCAGTCGGCTTCAGGTTCCTGGCACCGGAATCTTACATAGGGGAAACCAGTAGTGAAGCCTCACACCTGGTTTCCCACTGCACATGTGCAAGCCGCACTATGCTCTGTGATTGGTCCTGCAGTCTTCTGGGACCTGAGAAGTGTCCCAGTAGGCAGTAGGTAAAGGAGAGATCTGAACTTCCACTCAGATTGCCAAGGCGATCCGACTGGAAGTGGAAGCGGGTACCTTTCTAATACAGGTGCCAGCCCCCCTCCCAAAAAGTACCAATTGCTACAGACGAGGGTGCAAACAAGTGGACTGTCCCTTTTTTGGTTGAAGTTTCTTTTTAAAACATGGAATACCTTTTAGAGAAAGGAGCATGCACATTCCTCCACTTTTTAGTAATGCACCACCTAGCTACAGTAAGCATGTGAATTCCCACGGCCTGATTAAAAGGGAAAATAAAAATATAAAAAATATAAATATAAAAAATATAAAAAGTATAAGACCAAATTGAAGGGCCAAGGGGATCCATTCATATAAATACAAATTCTACAATATATATAAAAAATATCTTCAGGAGTGTAAAAAATATAACACACATAAAAATCCAGACCAGAAGGCATCAAGGAAAAGAGAAAAAGGGGAACCTGCTAAGCATTTTCCCTTTCCAATTCGTCTACCATTTATGTTTGATTTTCTTGTGATATTTACATTGGTCACCTGTAGATGGCAGACAGTGTATCGATGACTGATATTACCATGTCTTTCTGCCATCTTGGTTTTGGCATTCCCCTTTTTTATCTTATCATAATATCTTCCTCTTTTTTACCCTTCATTATTATATTGTTTTTAAAATATTTTTTAAGTATTTTTTTATTTAATAGCTGGCTTGGCAGAATAGGATTATATACTTATGGTAATGCCTTACACTGTCTCAATATGAGGCTTGGTCTATTATGTCCAATGGAATCCAGATTGAGGCTTGGTTGTACATTGGCCATATAAATCCGCGATGATTCAGCATGGCATCCATACCCCAGACGGCGTCAGTTGTGATGAAATCTGTAGGGCAGAGCCTGCTGTGACATCATCATGTACTGGAAGTTTGCAGGAGGCCATCTTCCCTGCTGGCCGGATTGTATGTATACATGCGCTATTGCTACATTGTATATGTGAGTGCTTTTACCATTTTTAATAAAACATCATGGAAGGTTTTACACTATGTTGGACTCTCTGTTTTTCTTGCGTATGTAATCTGATGGATGGAAATATAAATGAGCCTTTCAGTGCGGAGACAACTGCCGTTCCAGGTTTATTATACCAGGGTTTTCTTGGAGGAGACATCCACAGGATTTAGGTACTAAAGCGCTTCATGACCTTCTGTGATTAGAGGGTAATGGATATCTGGCAAGCGTATATGGTGTTGTCTGGTGGAGGACCTTCCTATCTTCCCAGGATATTATCAGCTCTCCCTTGGATGTGGTCCTACTCCTTCTTCTTTGGTTTTGAACACTGGTTTTATTCTTCATTTGACAATTTTTCACATTAGGACTATTATTGTTTTATTTTTTAATATTTTGTATTATTTTGATTATATACAGCTTTTATATATTGTATATTTGGTGTATTGTTTATGAATATAGCACAGCATATTGTAATCTCACTGGTTATTTCTTGTGTATGTATGTTTTTACAATGTTAGCTGTGCATGCAGTTTTCATGGAGATCCTGGGGGTTAGACCATGACACATGCATTGCATGGTTAGAGAACAGAAAACAGAAAGCTTTGCAGAATAACCAAATTTAACTGAATTTATAGTTAATTCACCTTTACCAAAGGGGTGCCTGTAGATAAAAACAAACCATGCATCTTTGACAAAATTTGGATAATTCCATTAACATACCTCCTGAAGACTGTCTGAAAAACTGACATCCCCCATCCTGCCTTGTTGTAAGGACATTACTAAGGCACTCCCAGCTATTACTGTTCGCCTAAACCAGGGGTAGGCAACCTGCGGCTCTCCTACAAGTTCCATCATGCCTCTGCAAGTCATAGCTGTAACTGTCAGTTTTGTAATGTTGCAATGCCTCATGGGAAATGTAGTTCCACAACAGCTAGAGAGCCACAGGTTGCCTACCCCTGGTTTACACCATCACAGGAGCGAGCTCTTTTTCTGATGCAACCCCCCTCACATGTGCTTTCTCTTCCCTAGCTCTTCAACTCTGAGCTCAGCATCTGAGAGCTCGCTCCTGGGATGGTGGTGGTAGGCAGTAACAGCTGGAAGTATCTTAGCAACATCCTAGCAACAAGGCAGGACTGGATGATAGCATCTGTGAGATACACACGCACTTACCAGCATAGGTAGTTTTTTGGTAAAGGTGAACTAACCCTTTAAAGTTTATGTATCAAGGGGAAAACCAAAACAACAGAGGTATAAACATGTTTACTTCACTGCTGCTGAGGCTATTGTTCCTTTGATACTTGCAGAAATGTACTCATAAAACCCTAAAATAAAATGACAGCTTGGGAGGACAGTTAATGAAAAGTACAAGCATGCAAAAACAATTCCACTCATGAATCTCACTGAGGCTGTAGGGTGACATTTTGAGCAGTATTGGGTCTAATTGCTTTTCTTTTAAAAAACTTAACTTATTTCAGACAGAAAAGAAATGGGTCTGTAAAGAATAGGAAAAACACTTTTTCTCTGTAAAGAATATTATATGTTTAACCGCTTGCTGCCCGCTAACAGTACACATACTACTAGCGGGTTGCATAGCCAGGCTAGGGGACATACTAGTACATCACCTGGCACATGTGCATTAGCGTGCCCCTGGGGTGCACAACGGGGCAGTCCTATGACCACTGTGTCTGGTGGACACAGCGAATCAAAGCGCTTGGCACCCAGCCATTCACAGTCAATCATGGTGACCACATGATTACAATGTAAGCAAAACAGTCATGAATAGTTAATATTCATGACTGCTTGCTTAGTGCTGTGAAGCTGTGATTGACTCACAGCTATCACATGATACCTGACACCCTGTACCATGATGACCAATCACAGCATGTCAACAGAAAGCAAGCATTCATGAATAAAAGCCATTCATGACAGTTAACTATTGCTTATAAAAGTAATGATCACTATTATAAGAAATAAGAGTGTAAAAAAAAAAAATCCCTGATCAAACCCCCCCACCCAAGAGTAGTACAGTGCCATGGTGACACTGAACTACTATGATAACAGTATGTAATAAAAAAAACTAAAAAAAAGTAAAAAACAAATGCTTACAAATCTTTTTTTTTTTTCTACATACTGTCACCAGTCAGTATCCCTGATCACTGCCACAGCATCATATGATGATGCTGTCCTGTCCTGGTGACAGTGTATAAAAAAAACAATTGTGAAATGAAACCCACATTTTATATAATTTCCTAATTTTCCAAACAATTAAAAAAAAAAATTACAACTTCAAAGGAACTTGCCATGCCTCTTACTAATTACTTTGGACTGTCTACTTTGTAAAAAAAGGGTAGTTTGGGGGATATCTGTACTGTCCTGGCATTTAAAGGCCTCAAGAAATGAGATAGGTCATCAATACATCAGGATTGATCAATTTTCATATACATACATATATATATACTGTACACCGTAGTTTGCAGACTCTATGGCTTTCACACAGACTACATAATATACACTCATTTGGGTTTTTTTTTTACCAAAGAAATGTAGTAAAATACACTTTGGCCTAAATTTATGAAGAAAGATTATATGTTTGCAACATTTGAAAACAAACTGAGAAAAACTTTTTTTTTTTTCAAAATGTTGGGTCATTTTTCGTTTATATAGCAAAAACAAATAAAAAGCAGCGGTGATTAACCACTAGCCTACAGGGTACTTATACCCCCTTCCTGCCCAGGCCAATTTCCAGCTTTCAGTGCTGTCACACTTTGAATGACAATTACGCGGTCATGCAACACTGTACCCATATGAAATTTTTATCATTTTTTTATGACAGATAGAGCTTTATTTTGGTGGTATTTAATCACCTCTGGGTTTTTTATTTTTTCTTAAACAAACCAAAAACCACTGAAAATTTAGAAAAAAAAATGTTTTTTCTTAGTTTTTGTTATAAAATTTTGTAAATAAGTGATTTTTCTCCTTCACTGATGTGCCCTAATGAGGCTGCACTGATGGGCACTAATAGGCTGCACTGATGGACACTGATAGGTGGCACTGATGGGCACTGATGAGGAGGCACTGGTAGGTGGCACTAATGGGCATTGACAGGCATCACTGATGGGCACTGAAAGGCAGCACGGATACATGGCACTGATAGGCGGCACTGACTGGCAGCACTGATATGCAGCACTGACTGGCACTAATAGGCGGCACTGACTGGCACTGATATGCGGCACTGACTGGCACTGTTAGGCGACACTGACTGGCACTGTTAGATGGCACTGACAGGCACTGATAGGCGGCACTGATGTGCACTGATAGGCAGCACTGACTGGCAGTAATAGGTGGCACTGACTGGCACTGATAGGTGGCACTGATTGGCATTGATAGGTGGCACTGACTGGCACTGATGGGTGACACTGAAATGCAGCTCAGATGGGCACTATGTGGCATTGATGTGCACTGGTAGGCACTGATATGTGGCACTGATGTGGCACTGATGGGCACTGGCACGTGGCACTGATGGGCACTGGCACGAGGCACTGATGAGCACTGACATAAGGCACTGATGGACACTGACAGGTGGCACTGCTGGGGCTACACTGATCATCAGGGCACACTGATCATCAGTGCCCTGATGATCTGTGCACATGTCCCCTCGTGGAAAGCCGATTACCGGCTCTCCTCTCCTCACGAGCTGTCAGTGTGACAGCTCGAGAGGAGAGAAATGCCAATAACCGGCATTTCCCTGTTTACATGTGATCAGCTGTGATTGGACACAGCTGATCACATGACGGAGCCAACATCTTTGGCTCTTTCCGTGATCGGTGATCAGCTGTGTCCGAGGGACACAGCGCATCGCCTATCGCCGCGCGCTCCCTGAGTCGCGCATGCGCAGTGAGACTGGGAGGACGTCATATGACATCCTCCCAGAACGAGAGAACCACCGCGTGCCTGTCATATTACTATATGGCGGGCGGGAGGTGGTTAAATACCAACAAAAGAAAGCTCAGTTTGTGTGAAAAAAATATATAAATTTAATTTGGGTACAGTGTTGCATAACCAAACAATTGCTATTTAAAATAGCACAGTGCTGAACAGTAAACAATGCCTTTGTCATGAAGGGGGCAAAACCTTCTGGAGGTCAAGTGGTAAATAAGAGTGAGTGGAGGTTATGGTTTGCCCCCTTAACCCCTATGGAATCCGGTGCAGTTAGCTAGTCTGCCATTAGGAGGCTCTGTTTCAAGACCAGCACCCTGCTTAGACTCAGTGGCAGAGGCTGAATGCTGTGGACTAGCTATACATGGAAAAATGGTCCCAATTCCATGGTGCTCCCAGAAGGAGAGGAGGTAAAAAGGGAAGATAACTTATGTTATGGCGTTCTGCGCCACAAGGACAGCTACAGAATGTTTGTTCCTGTGTGTGGCATACCAAAGAGTTCTGTCTGTATGTCTCTGTAATGTTAGAAGTCACTCCATCTTTGAAAGCTATAGTAAAGTGCAGAAAACAAATTCTTTGTGTGGAACATACCTTTATTTTTAAATATTAATTCCTATGGCCAGGAGTTTCACACTATAAGTTGAAGGGATACAACTATCAGCAGGGGGGTAGTTATCCTATCCAAGAAGAAGCAGGTGGGGACCTGAGCAATTAGGTACCAACACACAGCCAATTGTAGAAAACAAAAGAGAAATTTCACCAAAAAGAGTTATTGCAGTTTTGATACCTTATTCAGCTTTAACTTTGCAAGAGGAGAATGCACAGGTTTAGGTTGGTTCATTTCTTGGATTATTCACAGTAACCAGGCGTTATGCCATGTGTCTGCATTGCTCAAATTTGAGCAGCTCTGATATTTAAGTGTATAAGAAACATCCGGGACAGCCTCATTCACAATTCGCAGACCTCACTCCAGTTCAGATGGGCTGCTCATGTTACAGGGTTATTGGTGATCTGAGTGCAATATATGACAAAGATGCAGCCTGCAATATCTGTACCAAAAGGAGAACAGAAAACACATGTGCTAACTTGCTCATTCCGAGTTTAATGTCACAATCGGCATTGAATCACACTATACATACATTATAATTACTTTCTTTATAGTGGCAGTGCAGGTCACATAGAAAAGTACATCAATTTGTGTTCGTGAGTTACCATTACTAACATATAGGATACTAAACAGAGAAAGGGAATGTCAGAACAAACACAAACCTGAACAAAGATCGCATAAACCAAGTGTGACTAACTTGTATCAAGAGAACAGGAAATACATGTGCTCACTTGCTCATTCTGAGTTTAATGTAAGCTTGTTGGTTGTTAGTCTCCGGAAGTCACACTACAAATCATTGTAGATAGCTCCTTCTGTCTGCAGCCTAGTAATAGCATTACTGGGAGGTTTATTCATATACTTGCTATACCCACACCACCAATCTTTGTCTTTTATCCCCTGAAGGATTTATGGCAAAAAACAGCCTTGGCTGCAATATTGTGGCAGGCTAGTAATAGCATTACTGCTTTATTTATTTATTTGCTACACTCACATAACAAATATTTTATTCTATGCCCTATTCACACTCACAGATGAATAAATACTATGAAACCAGCAAATATCAGAATTCAGAATAAGAAATATAAGTCATTAAGCAGCTAAGGACTACCTTCTGTTCTTTCAACTGCAGCTGTCTGAGCAGTGATTGGCTGAAGAAACTGTGCTAACACAATTAAATCATCATATAGGAAAGGGGATCATACTGATGAGTAATAGCACTAAACTCATACATACGAGTGCTGCATATCTGAAACAATATCTTTATCTGTGCCTATTAGAACTTTTTTAATCAACTAGCAAATATGTACATTGGCCTTTATTGCCTAGTTCTTTACAAGGAATGCAGAAGTCCCGGACTGAACTATTATATAGTGACTACTCTGTACATTGCTTAAAGGCAAAAAAAATGCAACCCTCTAAACAGAGCCGTGTCCTTGGTATTTCCTCAGGCTAGAATAGAATGCCTCATACTTGGCTTTAAACACTTTAAATAGGCCAGCATAGATCAGTTCCCAAAAGAGTGGAATGGTAGGACAGGGGCGGACTGACAACTCATGGGGCCCCCGGGCAATAGGGGATCATGGGGCCCCTGTGTCCTTGCCCAAACTCAAAAAAGCCTATGAAAACGGTACCAGGGGCATCTCATGGGGCCCCCTACTGACCCCGGGCCCTCGGGCAGTGCCCGAGTTTCCAAATGGTCCGCCCCTGTGGTAGGATGTTCCCATGAAATTATGGCATAGCTTGTGACTGCACTCAGTTCACATGTAGGGTATCCTCTTCTACACTTGGACTTCACATCAACAATTCAATGATTATTATTATTACTATTATACAGGATTTATATAGCGCCAACAGTTTGTGCAGCGCTTTATAAAATGATGACCATCAACCTTTAGAAGACCCAAAAACACAGCTCTTGTTTCACAGAAGCTCACCCGATGTGGACAGTGTTTGAGTTGACAGACAACTTCCTCACTCATCATTGAAGGGTGACCCACCTTACTTGTGATCTTCTTTGTGCTGACCCAGCACATGTAACCAAAATATTGACCAGTTGCTAGCTGTTTACTCCTGTGGTACCTCACTTTTGGCTTAATCTTCAGCAAAAGCTTCACCTTCAACATAGTAGAAAAGGCACTGGCATAAATTTCAGTGGGTAACAAAATCCTGTAGAATGGAGCTATCACCCTTTATATCTGTAAATACACCATGATATTAATGTGGTTTTCCCCATGAACCTATGATTTAATAGAGAATTTTCGGCACTGATTTGCTCACATAAGTGTGACAAGTCAGCCAATCACTTTCCACCTGTTGTCTTTAAATCAAAAGGATATATGGAACACACACCATGAGAGCATTATTCATAAAACTTTATTGATGATAAGTCAATACAAACTCTACTTGGACTCCTCCCTCTGAAGCGTTTTACTTTGTAATTGAGGTTAATTATCATCAGGTCGATTAAGTTTTATTACAGTATAAAAAACGTTAGACGGAAGAGTCCAAGTACAGCATGTATTGACTCATCAATAAAGTTTTATTTAGACCCATCTATTGGTGCACAGCTGCTTTTGATGACAAGGTGGGGTTTATTTACTAAAGCTGGAGAGTTCAAAATCAGACTCCCTTCTGCATAGAAACCAATCAGCTTCCAGGTTTCATTGCCAAAGCTTCATTGAACAAGCTGAGGTTAGAAGCTGATTGGTTTCTATGCAGAAGGGAGTCTGATTTTGGACTCTCCAGCTTTAGGAAATAAACCCCATGGGGTCAGGTGAAGTGATTTATTATGGAGACCTAAAATGGGCTGTTTTTTTTTTTAGTGCAGGTTTGAAAATGAAACAGATATCTGATTCAGGTATCTGAATCTTCAGAGCATCCAAAGCATTTTGATTTCTTCCAAATTTCCTGCGAGACCTACCACTGTGTGAGTGATGGGTACACTTGAAGAAATTCCTTAATATTATAATTAGGATTTTACTGACTCCCATTAGTGTTTTAGTGTTCAAGGGAATTGTTAATTTATTATTTCGCTCTTGGTATAAGAAGGGGTCTTATTTCACCTTACTATTCTTACAAGAAAGGCTCTCAAGCGCAGATGGATGGTAACCACAAAACACAGCTCTTATCTTGCCAGGAAGAGGGTGAACTAATTGGGAGGATGCTTCTTGCAAGACAAAGCCTTTAAGAGGTTGTGGTTGGTCCCCCTGGAACCTCTCCAGCACTTCTGCGAACATTCTTCACTACTTTGTAGGAGATTTTCTCCTTATTGAAGCATTCAGCCATGGAAGTAATTGGCAATAGATGCTCATTATTAATTCACCTAAAATGCTATTTGCTATTTCTTAGATAATGCTACATTTAAAGCGACAGGGAGGGCTAAACAGGAAGTAAAGAATAATATATAAAAACATTTCTTATTATTTGCTGTTATTATATTATACTGTATATTATTGTTTATTATTATTAATGTGTATTATTGTATTATTCTGTGTGGTAAAGAGGACCTGCTACATTAAGTTGAAATGGTACTCATTGTTCTTGGTTACTGCTAAATGTGCATACTGCAGTTTGTATGGAAACTGCCACTGTAGCATCTATAGTGCAGTGCATTCCATCGTACACAATAGGATGAATTCCCCAAGTGAGTTAGTGAAATCGCAAGATATTTTTTTTTAAATATTAAATTTACAAATGTTCAAATCTGTTTGGGTAAAATGGGGAAAAACATAATAATAGTATATATATATATATATATATATATATAAAAGTTTGAAGGATTGCTGCACATAAAATATTTATTCTATTGTACAAAAATTACAAAAATATATCAGAAGTGTTCTGTAATGAAAACAGTTTCGGGCTAGTATGCTCACGCCCTTTCTCAGCTCGGAATACAACAGAAAACACATATTTAACTTTATCATTTGGATGTACTTGCAGACAGGGGCGGACTGACCATTCGAGCACTCGGGCACTGTCCGAGGGCCCGAGGTCAGTAGGGGGCCCCATGAAATGCCCCTGGTACCTTTTATAGGCTTTTCTGGGTGTGCTTTGAGTGTGGGCAAGGACACAGGGGCCCCATGATCCCCTGTTGCCTGGGGGCCCCATGAGTTGTCAGTCTGCCCCTGCTTGCAGACTTTAATCTTGACTACTCCAAGGGCTGGTGTCAAAGGGTTTTGAGCTGCATATGCTTTTTGAAAACAGTTTGAGACATTCAACATTCATTGACAGGGGCATTCAACCTGCAGTTGTGCTCCTTCTAACCTGCATTTGACTTGCTTCAAGCTCCTTTTGCTTTTCAACTGCCTTTTTGTAGAGAGAAGCAGTTTTGATGTGAACAAAAGCCCATTAACACTGGCGTTGGGCTTGATTGAATGATCAGTTAAGGTTCTATGAAATTGGTGGCTCACATAGAGAATAACAGCCTTTTAGGAGATTCAGAACTGAAGAGGGATCACATGTGGCAGCAGATAAGTGTAATTTGCTATGTATTTTTCATTTAGTAATATGTTTGCACAGCCTTTTGATTCACACATGGAAAGACAGACCTTCAAGTCTTGGTTTCCAAGTGAAATGCTCAGCATGGGTTCTCCTGTCTTGAGTGATGGATGACTCAAGCCCATCCACCAACATCATCCTTAAAAGATCACTTTATGATAGTCGTAGGCCAACCATAGCCTATAATGTTCCTGTCTTTTAAGCAAAGTAAGCAAAAATATCAGATGTAATTATGTCTATTTGTAGTATATGCAAGTATAAATTGTAACTTTTTAACATGGTTTTGATCTTTTGTATTTATCATCGCTTTGAAAAGAGAATGGCAGGTGATGAGGCAGAATTAATGTGTGGTATGGTTGACAAGGATATGTAAGACATTTTAACATAGGGATACATTTAAGAAATGTGAATGTTTAGTTTATATGATGCATAGGTTATCATATGGAGAATGGGCAGAAAAATGGATTTATAGTAACCTGTCTTCTCCTGTTCTGTAGCACTTAAGCTGGGGGAGGGAGAGGCAGCACTAGGAGGCAGTCAAGCTCAGAGATAGTGTATATGTGCTGACAGGAGGAATGAGCAGAAGGATTACTTCATCAGTATTCTACTTTTCCTTAATTTTCCAGTGTGCAGGCTGGACACGTGTTTATACTGTACAGCTGCAATGAAGGTTTAGGACCTGACTACACTGTCAGGTGGGGTGCCAAGATAAAAGCATGAGAGTCATTTTAAAGCGTATGTAAAGCTAAACATTTTTCTCAGATTTGGTTGGAGTAGGGTAGATTAGAACCCCTGTCAGTTCATTTTTATTGCTGTCTGTGCATCCCCCATTCATCTGCTCTTGGTCTAGGTGAATATTGTCACCGACACAAAAAGTGTGGGCGAATCCAAAGCTATGAGTGGCTAATCTTCCAACCAGTAAATCTTTTCTGGTGACAGTCATCTAATAGGAGTTATGCTCTCCCTTTGGACAAGAAGTGAAGGGAAGTGTCCCATTTGGAACAGAGACAAAAAAAAAGAAACCTGACACTAGCTGAAGCTTAATCTGCTTATGTTTTACCTTCCCTGGTTCTCCTTTTCCCCTTATCACTATGCCAATGAACATTTTAAATGAAGCTTTTCTGTTTTTGTTTACATTCAGTGATGTCATCACTGGGTCTCTGTGCTTCTCTAACCAATGCGGTCAGCTTATGGCTAGTGGGGTGGGTTGGCAGGGTGCTATACGTAGCTGCCTGAGAACATGACAGCTTTGAGCCTCAATATGCCTCTTAAAAACCCTCAATCCTAATGCAAGCAGTAGGCTGGCTCCTGGGAGGAGTTATAGAAATATAATAAAGCCTTGCTGGGTCAGTCTAGAGGAGTGGATGTTCCTAGGCAGGGTGTATTTGCATGCAGACCTCTCTAGGCAATTTATTTATTTCAGGTACTTATATAGCACTATCAATTTATGCAGCACTTTACATATATATTGTACATTCACATCAGTCCCTAATCCTCAAGGGGCGTACAATCTAAAGTCCCTAACTTACATTCATATTAGAGCCAATTTTGACAGGATCCAGTTCATCTACCAGCATGTCTTTGGAGTGTGGGAGGAAACCAGAGTACCCGGAGGAAACTCACACAAGCACAGGGAGAACATGCAAACTCCAGGCAGGTGGTACCGTGGTTGCGATTTGAACCAAGAACCCTAGTGCTGCCAGGTGGAAGTGCTAACCATTTAGCCCCTGTGCTGCCAATGCCCACATGTGATGTTGAGTCTCCATGATTGAAAGAGCTGAAATCCAATGAATTAAAGGGGTGGATCAGGGACAGCCAGACTAGGCAATAATGGACATTGTTTAGCCAGGAAATAAGGATTGCTCTATCTAACGTGTTGTAGCTTATAATGCACACTGTGAGAAGCTCATAGTGTGCAGGGAAATAGGAGTAAGCTATTCCAGTACAAGTCTGAAGGTAAGGCTGGAGTTGAACTATTCACCACTCTAACCAACACTAAAAAAAATTTTGGTCAATAAATAATAATCAGGCAACTTATTATATAAAGAAGAGAGCCCGGCTCTGAGAAACTGTCCACTTTTCATGCATTCTATTGACTGACGAAATCTTTGACTGTCGTATATATACAGTATACTGAGTATATATGTATTTGTTTTCCAGTTAAACAGGTATAACAAGCAATGTCTTTGGCTTGCTAATGTCGTAGGAATTATGAGTATACACCTGGCAAAAACTTGACAGTATTTAAATGAGCATCATTAGGAGACACATAAATTACCAGTGTTTTTTTTAGTTCTTGTGGAACCACTGTTTCAATGTTAATTAAACAACTGGAGTGTCTCTTGCATCTACGCCTTGCTCTCCCTCATGTACAGAGATGAGTATCATTATGGGTGGCTGCTTTGCTGTTTAATTATTTTTAAGCTGATTTTTTATTGCTGCAGAGTTTTTCTGCTTGGCTTGCATTCCCTGTAATACAGGTCCCAAGGTATTTGCTAAGCTGGTTCCTTTCTGGGGCTTGTAGAGCAATGCCAGTATTATTTTTTTTTTAGCAACTGCTTCTTTCCCCCCCAAAAAAACAAAAAAAAAACACAAATAACTGATATAGTTTTGTATTCTGGATTTTCAACTCATTGTAAAGCAAATATAAGCCCAAACATTTTTTTCCTTTTTCTTTAATAGTTTAGGATAGGATAAGAATCTCAGTTATCTATTGCTTTATGGGTCCCTTCACTATGGGATTGACTTACTAAAGGCATATAGACTGTGTATAAGTGGACCCTGCACAGTGGACTATGATTGGTGTGTAGATGGAGCTGCTGCTAGTAATACCACAGGGGTGTGAATACAAACATAAATGCTGTGCTGCCCCTAGTGGCTGTATGTACACACTACATATGTGATGGTGGCCCACAGATAAATGTGTGACTATATACCATATATAACATGATGTGCTTAAAATGTGCTCCTCCTCTTCAAGGTCTCAATAGATCCCTATGATCAGGAAAAAAATATATAGACATAGCTAAATAACGTGCATGCATCAACAAATAATAACAAACTGTGCTACATCAGTGGATACTGTGCAAATGGTGCAACAATCATTGACATCAGTCCTAATAACATGAACCGGTTACAATCAGAACATAAAATATTAATATCCATACATGCAGTGCACTTGTGTGCGAATATGAAAGTCCCAGTAGACCATTATCCACATACAAATATTTAAAGTCCCAATGTGAAACACTTTCCACATTCACACCCCATGTGATACTATATGATCCGGCGATCAATCTTCTTCTCCGTAAAGATCTGTGTGTTGAGTGCTCCACTTTGTGCTCCCCCTCCAGAGCCCCGCCCACCACAAGATGTTGTCCACCTGCATGGGTAGGTCAGACTGCGTGTTTGGTGCTCCAGTAAGCCCCTACAGTGATCCGCTGCCTGTGTATGCTTGGAGTATGTATCCGCTGGTTGTGGACTCCATATGTGACAAGCACTCCGGACCATCCACAATACTCCTCCACCGCCATGAAAACCAATCAAAAGAAAGCTTCCATAGTGCAATACTGTCTTTATTGCACTTACATGTAAAGCATATGTATGACACTTCACAGATCCTAGGACTCTGCAATCCTCTGTGATCCCTCTTAAGAGACAAAAGTAGCTGACAAGCCCCGCTCAAAATAGACTGTGCACTTTGCAAATTCTTCAAAGCCTAGTAAATGTGGTAAAAGGTCTTTGTAAAGATTATTCAATAAGGAGCAAGGAAAATAGAATCAACAGCATTTTTCGATTGCACATGATTAGATTATGGAAATCAGCAGAGCTTCACCACATTTACTAAGCAATGGAGAAAATAAGTGCAACTGCACTTGCAAAGTGCACAGTCTATTTGCCTTTAATACATCAACTCCAATATATCCATCCACTACTAGTCTTGGAGAACGTTGCCAATTGGATAGAAAGGGGTCCATTTATTTAAAAAAATATATAAAATGTATAATTTATTATAATTTATTACATTTATAAAAAAATTGTGTTGCAAACGCCTTAGTGTTTTTTTACCTTTCCCAGACTGCCCACTGAAAGCTTAACATGGCAACTGGAGGGGATCAGCGTGTCCAGTTTGACAGACTACATCACCTGTCATACTTGCTCATTGAAGTCAACAGGACTGAAAATTTTTAAAGCCAAATCCCCATTCAGAAAAAAAAAGCCACCCCCCCCCCAAAAAAAAACAGGCAAGCCAGTGTGTGGTCCACAATGAGGAAGCCCTTGATTATGCCAACCACTCTCTAAGGGCCCATTCACACCAGAAACTGTGCATTTTTGCATGAGCAGTGACATGCATTTAATGTGTATTTGCATGCATTTGTAGTGCGTTTTTTCTAAGCTTGCATTTCCTTTGTGGTCACTTACATTACTTTTTGTGCATTTGCTAATGTTTCTGTGCATTTGCAGTGCAGAACAGTGAAGGTCGCCGTACTTTTTTCCAGTGCACTAGAGGAGGTAAATATTGCAGCCAAGGCTGATTTTTTTGTTTCCATAAATCCTTCAGGGGATAAAAGACAAAGATTGGTGGTGTGGGTGTAGCAAGTAAATTAATAAATCTCCCAGTAATGCTATTACTAGGCTGCAGATAGAGGGAGCACCAATGATTTGTAGTGCGACTTCAGGAGACTAATAACCAACAAAGCTCACATTAAAGTATAATTAGAGTGTTTTTTCTTTTTTTTTTATTTTGGACAGAATGGAGATGGATTAGAGCACCTGTTTGGTTTTTATTGCTGTCTGTGTCCCTGTCAGGGAGATTCACCTTCTCTATTTGTCCTGTTTACCATTATCATTGAAAGTGAAAGAAAATACTAAATTTTGTGTCATCCCCAAAAAAGTAATACAGGGGAAATGTTCCAATGGGGAGGTTCTGGTGACCTGGGGGTCCCAAGGGATTCCTTTAATTTGTAGGGATTTTCCCTCACTTCCTGTTTTGGCTATAAGACAAGAAGTTTAGGTTAATGTCCCCAATGGGACACAGGTGGCAAAAAAATTGTCAGAGGTTTTAACTCTCCCTTACTCTATCCAAAATGAGAAAAAAAAGTTTTGTCTCTAGCTCTACTTTAAACTTGGAATGAACAAGTGAGCACATATGTTTTCTGTTCTCCTCTTGATACAGGTTAGTCACACTTGGACATTGTCTGTTTAGTATACTATATGTTAGTAATGGTAATTCTCTAATACAAGTTGATGTGGCCTGCGCTGTCACTTTAAAGAAATTATGTGTATAATGTGATCCATTTCTGTTTGTCACGTTAAACTCGGAATAAGCAAGTGAGCCACATGTGTTTTCTGTTCTCCTCTTGATACAGTTACTGCAGGCTGCATCTTTGTCATACCTCACACTCAGATCATCAATAATCCTGCAACAATGGCAGCAAGACAAGTAGCATTTCCTTTTTTTTGTGTGTGTCGCTTTTTGATATTGGTCGCATGAATGTAAAATGTCACTGAATTTCCCCTAAAAGCTATGCACTACAATTACATTTTTGCAAACGAGAATTCCATTTTTGCACTTGAAACTAATGACTGTGGAAAAACATCACTGAAGAGGAATTATAATAAAGTGACAAATAAAAGATAAACCAGAATATTTTCACCATTCTAAAGAAAGCTGTCATCTTCCTACCATACAAAATTAGGTTGGCTTTGATGCCATCATTATCTACACACTAGGAACAATAATTAAATGAAAAGAACTCTACAGGACCCGGAGTAAATACAAACACAATCATTCCTAGCCGAAAGCACCCAATTACAAGTGCTACATGCCAGAGAGTGCAATTTAGTACAAAAGTCAGCTACAGTGACATTTTCTCCACAGAACCTGTATGGCCTTAAAGAGACCCTGTCATGCTTTGGGATTATTAATCATGTGCTGTTATTGATGCATAACTAGTATCTCAATTTATTTCAAAAAGTTTATATTTTCCATGCTGTTGTGTTATATTTTCCTGCTCATTTTTCATATAACTGTGCATATTATCCCACAGGAGTGATTTACATCCCCAGTGACCAATAGTGAGGCATGTGCAATATGGAAGTGGGCACTGAACGTTCCCCTGAATTTCTGAGCAATCTATAAACCTGTAATTCAGGGCTTCTAGGCTGCAAGTTTTGTACATTTACAAATACCTTACAAAATCCCAGCCCCCACTCATGTATCCTAACCTAATCTAACCCAGACCCCCCACCTACTCCTGTGCTTCCCATAATGTCCCAAAATCTTATATTAACAAGATACTACTTGTTACTCCTAACTTCATTACCATAGGAGTACAGCCCCTTGAATGTCTATGGGGCAAGCAAGGAGAAGATTCTAGAATTCCAGAAGTAAACGCCATGGAAAGCCACTGACATTACGGAGGTAAGTAGCTGGATGAGAAGTTTCTAGATAAGATTGGGGTATGGGACTAGTGAGCTGTACTTTAACATGAAGAATATATGTGACGCTAGATCCCTTTCAGGCTTTAAAGGCTCTTTTTAACCCCTTTTACCAGCAGGAGCTTTAAAGCAAAACTTCGGGAAAAAACTCTTTCACCTCCTTGTTACGGATTTCTTGCCTTCGCTGAATATGTCATCCATCTTCTGGTTCACTCAGTAGTTGCTCTAAAATAGCCTATTCATTTTTCAAATCAAACGATTAATTATCTTTGGTTTTCTGATTGTAAAACCGGTGGCTGCAATGCCTCCTATTCCCCCAGCCACTGCTCTTGGCACATCCCTTCTGTAGTTCTCTCTTCAGGAAGCAGTGATGTAATTCAGCCCACTGGCAGTGGTGGGCGGACCGAGACTCTCAGACACATTCAGTATGCACAGGCCTAGTGTACCTGCCCACATTCACTACAGTTCTCTAGGATTGATGGGAACTGTAGTTTCCTTTTCCTGCAGAGAGAGAGGAAAGGATATGATGTAATCCCTGCTGCTACAACTCCTCCTTGGCAGAGCAGATGCTGTTATCTTTTGAATTACAGAGATGAGGTCATGAAAATTCAGTTTTCAGCCTTATCTCCTCAATGGTAAAGATTTTCAAAATAGTATTAATTGTTTAGTGCTTTGTGTAGGGGTGTACTAATGGGTGATTTTTTTGCCTATCCCAAAGTGCTTCCTTAAATTGTCTGTGATGCCCGGGGACACAAGAAGGGACAGCCGACCATGTGGCACTGTTACTGGCTGCACAGTGTGTTGTCATCAGGAGCCATCCTTCCTGATCCTGATCATTAACTGACTGTGAGCTATCCATGATAGCTCAGTAACAGTTCTGGGAAGTGCTCACCAGAATAAGATAACAGCCCATATATGTGGCAGCTGGGTATTAAGGTCCATCTGCCTTGCCACCACATACTTGCTTATAGCTGTCGTACAGGGGTTAAAAAACAAACAGGGCTGTAATACTCACTGACTGTGAGCTATCCATTACAGCTCAGTCACAGTTCCGGGAAGTGCTCACCAGAATAAGACAACAGCCCATAAATGTGGTAGCTGGGTGTTAAGGTCCATCTGCCTTGCAGCCACATACTTGTGTATAGCTGTCATAAAGGGGTTAAAAAAGAAACAGGACTGTAATACTCACATTAAATCTGCAGCTGCCCCCACAGTATCTCTTTTTTTGGCCACAAGAAGTTCTCATCTCTTTGGGTTAAATGACACCCATAGTTCCTAAACCCAGTAAATAGTTTAAAAAAAATTGTGAGTACAGTGTACTGATGCAGAGAATGTTACTGATGTCACCACATCAGCACTGCTATCATCCAGGACCGCTCACCACTGGCAGCAAACTGAAGAGGAATCTAACAGTGCAATACATGACCAGCTGGAAGACAACAAGTGAGTATAAAAATCATAAAATAACACTTAGGAGACCTTTGGAGGCAGGTGGGAACACAGAGTCCAGAGTTAGACTTTACATCATTTAGTAGTTTTTATATGTCAGGGATTCAGCATCTCCATGTTTGAGTTTCCAGGTCTATACATTGGCTTCTGCAGAAGGATCTCACTTGTGTTGTCGGATTGTTAATTTATATTCAAACATAAAAAATAAAACAGGAGAAGTAGGACCATATATTTAGCAGTGTCTGTGATCTCAAGTTGGGTAATCACATCACTTTATATATACTGTACATTCACTTCTGTCCCCAAAGAGCTTACAATCTAAGGCCCCTATCTCACATACATACATATACATACATACCGGTACCAAAAAGACAGGAGCCATTTAACCCATCTGCATGTCTTTGAGTGTGGGAGGAAACCGGAGTATGCAGAGGAAACACTCAAACATAGGGAGAGCATGTAAAGACCATGTGGTGCCCACTTTCCAATTATATGGTTCCAATGTTGGTCATGTGGTCCCAGCTGAAGGAAAGGTTTAAAATTCTGAGATATTAATGCTCTCTGTCTCCCAAAACCATGAAACAAAATATCTAGGCTTTTGGTAAAGTAACCAATGGAGTAAGCAACAGTAGCATTTTTTCAGTAAATGAATAGCTTTGAGTACAGATCCCCTTTTATGTGATTGATGTTGGGTTTTTGGTCAAGCGAACACTGGAAGGAGCAACGACAGCATTATTTATTACAGCAAATGAACAGCTTGGGGTATAGGTCCACGTTATATCATTGGTGTGGGGATTTTGGTCAATTAACCTCTTTCTCCAGCAACTTAATAGTTTGGACTATAGATCCCCTTGTTGTCTTTGTTGTGGGGTTTTTGGTCAAGTAAACACTGGAGTAAGCAACAGCAACATTTTTTAGTGCAAATGAATAGTTTTGAGTATAGATCCACTTTAAGTCATTTGTGTGGGGTTTTAATCAAGTAAACACTGGAGTAAGCAACAGTAACATTTCTCCAGCAAATGAAAAGCTTTGAGTATAGGTCCACTTTATGTCATGGGGTTTTAGGCAAGTAAACAATGGAGTGAGCAACAGCAGTGTTACTCAAGCAAATTATTAGCTTTGAGTATAGGTCCACTTTATATCCTTGGTGTGGGGTTTTTGGTCAAGTAAATACTGGAGTGAGCAGCAACAGCATTTTTTGCACTGCAAATTAATAGTTTTAGGTATAAGTCCACTTTGTGTCATTGATGTGGGGTTTTGGTCAAGTAAACACTGGAGTGAGCAGCAGCAACAGCAACACTTTTTAGTGCAAATGAATAGTTTTGAGTATTGATCCACTTTAAGTCATTAATGTGGGGTTTTGATCAAGTAAACACTGGAGTGAGCAACAGCAGCATTTCTCCAGCAAATGAATAACTTTGAGTATAGGTCCACTTTATGTCATGGGGTTTTAGGCAAGTAAACAATGAAGTGAGCAACAACAGCGTTTTTCCAGCACATGAATAGCTTTAAGTATAGGTCCACTTCATATCCTTGGTGTGGGGTTTTAGGCAAGTAAACAATGGAGTGAGCAACAGCAGCGTTTCTCCAGCACACTAATAGCTTTGAGTATAGGTCCTCTTTATATCCTTGGTGTGGGGTTTTAGGCAAGTAAACAATGGAGTGAGCAACAACAGCATTTCCCCAGCAAATTAATAGCTTTGAGTATAGGTCCACTTTATATCCTTGGTGTGGGGTTTTAGTCAAGTAAACACTGGAGTGAGCAATAGCAGAGTTTCCCCAGGAAATGAAAAGCTTTGTGTATATGTCCACTTTATGTCCTTGGTGTGGGGTTTTGGAGCCATGCATGAAGTACAAAAGTAAACTATAGCCTGATAATAGCCTCTGCCACAAATCAGATCTTAGAATATTGCACCTCAGTTAGTCATAGCAGATTTTCAAGGAATGCTTAACCTTTAATTAACACTTTTTCAAAAGCAAGGAGAGGTCCTAGAAAAAGAGAACATCCATAGACATATCCTTTTACGAGAAAGTACAACAGTGAAATGAAAAAAAAATGAAAATATGGGTTGAGATGACCTTTAAAGGTCTAATGTGAGATTGAAGGACCACAAGAGAGAAGGGCAGAGAAATATAGAGAAAAGTCAGATTTATCACCGGCTATTCTCAGCGTCTCTGTGCAAACCCATCCCAGGCCAGTAAATAAGAATAGGTAGCCTGTTTAGGTCACCTAGGAATATGAATTAGGTCAGAGAGGTGAGTGCACCGTCACAGTGTCCTTATCCACCTGTAGTCCCCAAGGCATTGGTCATTTCACAGCATGGTGTCATGTGAAGGTCGTTAGACACTAATAACTTCCATGATTGTACAGGGCGGCTCTGATGGGTCAGCGGCTCGTGGCTCCCTTAATCCTAATCATTTGTCCATTTGTCAGCGGCAGAGAGCACAGCTTTAGCTGGAAGCCTATCTGGGGAATGGAGGAATTCAATAAAAAAGGGGGAAGGTTCCAGGATTGACACTAAGACGGATTCCTGTTTTGAAGAAGTCGGTGACAACTACAAATGACATCATAAATGAAATAAATCTATAGGCACTTATTGATTGTGATAGGATGTTGGTGTTATTTCGCAGGAAGAAAATAAATCTACAGAGAGTGCTGGGCAGTTATTGAAGTAGGGAGTAAAGTTTATTAACCCTTCTTGGAACAAGTTAGCGTTATGACTTTGCTGAACTTAATAATATTATGTCCCTTTTCATACAAAGCAGTTTAAAGATAAATGCCAAAATGTTTTAATGTTGTATGGGAGGGGGGTTGGGGATGGGTGGGTGTTAGAACGTCTGTCAGGCTAAATGCAGAAATTGAATAGACGCACCCACATTAAAACAATTTTAAAAATGTGCATTTATTAAAGCGGTAGAAAACTTTAGAAAGAAAAACAAATTTCCTCCTGCAAAGTAACACCATAATGTGCTAGTATGCATCGATGATGATGTCACTCCTACGCATGTGCACGGGCGGAATGGCCATGGCAGAGAGCTCATGCTGTTCCTTCAGATCCTATGTGCCTGTGACATCACCGGCTGCCAAACAAGCGAATGTCTCCTACACGGTGTACAATTAGGGGATGTTCATTTTACCTACAGGTAAGCTTTATTATAAGTGTACCCCTAGGTAAAAATCACATCCTGTATCATTTCTTATCTGCTTTGATCTGTGGCTGAAGCTCATGAACCTTTTTGTATTGTTACTGTGATTCACATGTACATTGGTGTAAAGTCTCAATAAACATTTCATCTGTTAAAAAAATCACAAAGCAGAAAAGCAGAGTTTACTACCATGTTTACTAGCTGCAGAGCCTTGAAAAAGTTATTAATTTAATGCACAGGTCCCTACAAATTCTTCCATCAGTCCCAGTTATGGGGTTGGGAGGGGGGGGGGGAACTGGACTACAAGAGTGGTGATGTCACTGCCCTTTTGCTGCTTAGAAATCTTGGTGGCCAATGGGATTTGATGTCTTTCCATTCACAGATCCCTGTGCATGAATCTGTGAATGGATGATATAGCTATGTAGGTGGAACCAAACACAGCTGCACTAAATTCAAAAGAAATCAGGATGCTCTGGGGAGAAGCACTCCATTATCCTGGTAAGGGGGGTTTCACGATTTGATGTCGGGGATGGGAGATGCGACGTTTCATGTTACGCTCTAAATATTGATGTACCATGAAACATGGTCCCAAAGGTGAAGTATGTTTTTAAAGTGTATGTAAACCCAAAAAGAAAAAGAATATTATTTGATTCATTTTAGTCAACTATACCAAAAAGTGTTTTATTCTATGTATAAGTTAAAAAATAACTATGAATCCTGCCAAAAAACCTGTGAACTGATTACTTTCTGCAGTGGCTCTGATCAATTACATTTCTAGCACCCTCCTAGAATACTGTAGGTTGGAAGAGAGGTTCAGGTAAATTTAGTTCTTTAGCTCTTCTGTAATCGTTGGAACGATGTGTAATTATTTTTGGCTGTCCTAGATTTCACTGGCTGCAGGCTCGACTGCTTCCCCCTGCCTTCTAGTGGATTCTAGAATGAAGTGGGTTGGAAGATGCAGACCCGTGGCCTGAATATTTATTTGGTATCAGCCAATCCCTGGGGGGAGGAAGCCCAGTAGGTGGCTGAGGAGTGTAAAAGTAGATTGGGGGCCTGGAACAATAGGGTTTCTGTCCAGTAGAAGAACATCCCAGCCTGGAGGGCTGCTGCTCTGCTGGGCAGTGTAGCTGCAATCTGCAGTTCATTGAGTTCATCGCGGTCCCAGCTCTGTGAGAGGTGGAGGGCCTATTCGCTGGAAATAGTTGGAGCCAAATTATGGGGACTCACTGAGGGTCTGGCCTGAAGACTCACATGACACATATCTGGTTGATATAGAAGAGAGGCATCCAGGTATATGGGGGCATTATGAGTATATGCCTGGAGGTGGGATCCTAGTGACTGTTTGCTGCTGTAACCCTTTGAGAATCTTCTCCAGTGCTGCTAAATTGGGACCTTCCTTTTGCTTGGAATCCTAGAGTTGCTGTTCTCCTGTTGCTAAGAGGAGAGTTACCTTACGAGAGTAGTCAGGACAAAGACTGTCCTCCTGTAACTTTGTGCACCAAAATAGAGTAGCCAAAGCTTACCCTGAACCTATCCAAGTTCAACGAGCAAAGCATAAAAAGACATTCCAGGCCTGCTCATTGAGTTGTGGAATGAGTTGCTGTTTGCCTGGCTGCTTGTGCACCCATTTGGGAAGAGAACTTAGTCCAAACCAATGGAGCTCGTCTGGGGTCTATGCTACACTTTGTTGTCTCTGAGGACCACAGAACCATGTCCCTCTGGGTTATGTAGAATAGGTGAGGATTCTGCAGTCTTATCTTGTTTTTGTTGTCTTTATACTGTATGGTGAATACGCGTTTGTCACTCTAGGACAATCATCAGGTGCAAATAAAGGGAAAATGCCTAAAGACAGAAAACTAATGCAGCCACCACATTTAAAGACTGGTGAGCTGCAAAATATAACAGTTTTGTTTTTGAGTTTTAATGCAATTTCATCTTGTCTGTGCTCCAGTTAAGGGTCTTTACCATCATTTCCTGTCCTGTTGAGAAAGTGTGACAAGGACAGAAATTGATGGGATCTTTTAATGATGAGACAAGAATCAGGAACATATATATAATAAAGCAGGGAATCAAATTTGAAATGAAGGATGAAGTAAGGTTTAGCCCAAACCCACAGGAAACTGTCACATGATAACACACTATATGTGCAAAATGTTCAGGTCACCAAAAATTATATGCAAAATCAAGCTCAGCCCCACCCTTCATAATTCCCATGACTTCCTGTTGGTACGTTAAAGTGGTTGTAAATCATATACAACCTGAAGTGACTAGCCTCAGTTGATACACAGAGAGGAAACAAATCCCCATTCATATGTTGTGCCTGTTTATCTGCAGCCCTCTTTCTCTACAGTCAAGTAAAGTCCAGAATTTACACAGCATTTCTGAGCTTCAGGAGGCAGGGGGAGAGGATCTGATGTCACACACTGCACAGCATTGTGCAGTGGAGGGAAAGGACACAACCCCCTTTACACAGTCTCATAGAGAAACATGCACAGCTGAGGTTGTTAATCTCCTCCTGTATGCTGGTGGAGGGTGGGGGGGTGGTGGTGATGGGACCATCTCTTGGGATTGCTTGGTGTCAGCATAGGCTGCCAAAACCTATGCACATAGCGGAGAGAGCAGACATAAATCACACCTGGTGCTTTGGACTGAGGCATGTACACACTATAGAAGGATGTGCTTTGTTCATTTTTTTATTTCAGGTGTTTACAACCACTTAATGATGGGCAACACTGCAAATAGACTTAAGAGAAGGTAGAAGGGGGTGAGGCCAAGCTTTTTTGGAAGAACCTGAGATTTTCTCATAATCAGTTGCCTATATCAACATTATGAACATGCAGTTTTCACTAAAGATGACCCTTGGCTATTCAATTTTTCATCATATGCTCAGTTTGAAATGAACAAGTTTTTTATGGATTACCTTCAAGTGTGTTCATTTATTTCCATTTCCCTGTAAAAGTGCCTTCCTTTGTTGCAACATAGCGATGCTGGTCTCCTGCAGCCTCCTTGCAGCCACTTACCCTTGACATGCCCTCCAGCGATGGCTGCATGGCATTTCTCAGAGAGGATTTCCTGATGATTACAGCAGTCAACCATGCCTAATGTATTTTGAGACAGTTGCTTGTATTTGCCAACAGAAATCCATGTGACGGGGACAACACAGGACCGCTGTTGAGACTGCACATTTTCCTATGTTCCTGTTGCGTATAAGGCAGCCCATTTATTTCAATGGGTTGCCCTACACGTGGGAAACATGGAAAAGAAGTCCCTAACTCTTTTCCAAAAATGCAGCGCACCAAACTGCATGGTGCTACGAAGTATTTGCAGATGAGTGTGGGTATCTTAATTAATAGCACGGCTACGTATCTGCTACATGACAGCACATTTCTGTGTATTTCATGATGAGAGCAATTTTGCACATGTTCTGAACACGCACAGATTTGAATTTAGCCTCAAAGGGAAGGCAAACGTGTTGTCTCTTTATACCAATAGAATGCCTTAGCAACGATCTTCCTAGTATTAAGTAATATTTTATTGAAAACTACACATTTAAAAATATTTGAAAAACAAATTGTAATTACTTTATGGGATTATTTTGGTTTTGTTTATATATACACTATGTTTTACAAAAAGTCTGGTTTTTAGAAGTCATTGACCCTCTCCCCCCCCCTTATTTTTCCAGAAAGTTGATCCCACTAGTTCCTCTGGAGACCACATGACTTATTCTGCAGCCTTGGTCACCAAACCAAAGCATTCTCAGAATCAGCTTTTTCTTTAATAACATTTCAGCTGTTTCACTCACTTTTTATTAAAGCTCGGGGGTTAAATATTTATTTAAATGGCAATGACTTTAAGTCTGCATTAAGCAATGTGTCCATCTCCCTGACACACTGTAGCAGCTGTCACTTACAATAGACAGGGCATATCACAGAGGCAAGTCAGGAAGCTTTGGTATTTCATAAGGTCTTAAATTCCCTTGAGGAAGAAGAGATCTGTATTGTCACAGCTTCATAGTTCATTACCAAGAATAACTCGCTAAGTATAGTTCTCAGATTCTCTCTGCAGCCAAAACTAACACTGCAACTCCAAATTAAAGTGTCCTGAATATTTCCACAAGCCATCAACTAGTGACATCATTAGTGACCTCATCTACTAGTAGGTATGAATTAAAAGTGTGATTTCAGCAAAATGATTTTGCTGCTGATGTAATTTCATTTATTAAACTGCAAACTTTGCTGAAAAAAAAACCAAAACCCTTTTTTTCCTTAATTTAAAGATCTTTTTTGTGGGTGTGTTTAGGGTAGTCTTGTTTATTGTAACATTTCACAGTGTTCTTTGCATTTGTGTTTTCTCAACCTTTTTTGGATATTTAATTGTGATTTGTGTGTTGTTCCTTCAAATTTTTTATTTTACTTTTTTCTTTGTCTGCTTTTTCTTTCTCTATGAAAACCAGTATATATGGGTAGGTGCTAATGATAGGTTATACCACTGGAGGGTATCATCCCTTTTGAAACTATAATTGTAAAGAAACACCAAATGATGGGAATTTAAATACTCCTACAAGGGTCAAATGTGAGCATAGCAACCTTATAAAAATATTTTACAACACTATATCCCACTAATATAAATATGTAATCATGTTTTTATATTAGTGGAATAAAGTGTTGTAAAATATTTTTATAAGGTTGGTATGCTCATATTTTACCCTTGGAGGGGTATTTAAAGTCCCATCATTTGGTGTTTCTTTACAATTAGTGTTTCTTTCACTGGGCGGCACAGTGGCTTAGTGGTTAGCACATCTGCCTTGCTATAAATAGGTCATGGGTTCGATTCCCGACCATGGTGCTTCCTGTATAGAGTTTGCATGTTTTCCCTGTGCTTGTGTGGGTTTCTGCCAGGTGCTCCAGTTTCCTCCCACACTCCAAAGACATGCTGGTAGGTTAATTGGATCCTGTCTAAATTGGCCTTAATATGTGTATGTATGAATGTAAGTTAGGGACCTTAGATTGTACACCCCTTGAGGGTTAGTGACTGATGTGAATGTTCAATATATATATATGTGTAAAGTGCTGCGTAAATTGACAGCGCTATATAAGTACCTGAAATAAATAATAATGTAGCACCCTCCTAGTAAGGCTAGGTAAATTTAGTTTTCTAGCTTTACTATACTTTATGAGCAGCTTTTGAATTTTTTTTAGGCTGTTTTGTGTCTCACTGGTTGCAGGTTTGACTGCTTCCCCCTTCCTTCTGGATAGTTCTGGAATGTCGTGGGCTGAGAGATTCAAATAAGCAGCCTAAATATTTATGTGGTCCCAGCCAATTCCTGGCAGAGGGTGCCCAGTAGGTGGCTTGAAGAGTGCAAAAATAGTTTGAGGCCTAGAGCAGAAGTGTTCTTGTCCAGGAGGAGAAGATCCAGCCTTCTGGGCAGTCCAGCTGTGCTTCTTCATTTGCTCATCAAGGTTCCAGCTGAGCTAGCTGGGGGGGTTATTCTACTGAACTTTGCTGGAGCTGACTGAGGGATTTCCTTTTGGGGATCTGGTCTGAAGAGTTCACAGGATAAATGTCTGGCTGATATTGGAAGGAGGCATCCAACTATCAAGAGACATTTGTGAGATCCCACTGCTGCTGCTTTACCCCTGGTATCAGAGTCAGCTTGTACTTAAAATTGGACATTGCTTACGGTGTCCTTGTGCTAGGAATCTTTAGGAGAAAGACAGGTGTCCTCAAGTTACTACTTAACATTACTGAAGTATCCCATGGTTGCCTAGCACCCATCCAAGTTCAATAAATCATCAAAAAAAGTATACCCCTAGACCCATACTAATCATTGAGGCAGAAGAGAGACTGTGTGCCTGGCTGCTAGTGCACTTACTGGGGAAAGAAACCTGGGATCAAACCAAAGGGATCTTTAGGGTGGGAGCGCTACATCTAAAAAATTTAAAAGAAGGGGGCTAATAAGGAGCCATTTTTTGGGTCTATAGAAATAATTTGAGAGGGGTATTTAAGGTGAAAATAATGAATTTGTAAGAATGGAAATACATTTCCCCTGTTTTGTCATACAAGATATCTTTGATAGTTCAGAGGCCTTGGTGGGTCCACATCTGATCTCTAAGGGATGGCATAAGGAATTCAAAGACTGGGAGAGGGATATCCATAGCAATTAAGTTTTTCTTCCCTGAGATATAGTGGAGTATGGACTCCCAGGCCTGAAGAAAGGCTTGTATAGAGTGAAAAGTCAGGAGTACTAATGACCAGTTTATAGTTTTAGCCAATAAAAGAGAAGATAGGTCTCTATTAATAACTACAGCTTTTTCAGTGGAGACCCACAATTTTCAAGATGGGCTCTCAATCCATGCCTTTAATTAATCTAGAATGGCTGTGTTATAATTAGAGATGAGCGAATTATTAAAAAATTCGATTCGGCTGATTTGCCGAATTTGCGGGAGAAATTCGATTCGATGCGAATTTATTCGCTGCGAATTTAACTTATTAAAAGGGTTTCTAGGCTTCAGAGAGCCTTTATATTAGTGCAGAACACTGTACCTTTAATTTAAATGCCGTTGGAGTCTGCTGGGGAAGAGAAATAATACTGTCAGGCAGTATGACATGCAGATGAGTGCCGTCGATCTTAGAATCACCGCACACTTCACTCATTTGGGCAGTCACGGGGCACGACGAAGAAGAAGAAGAAGAAGAATGAAAAGAAGAATGAAAAGAAGAAGAAGAAGAATGAAAAGAAGAATGAAAAGAAGAAGAAGAAGAATGAAAAGAAGAAGAAGAATGAAAAGAAGAAGAAGAAGAATGAAAAGAAGAATGAAAAGAATGAGAAGAATGAAAAGAAGAATGAAAAGAAGAAGAAGAAGAATGAAAAGAAGAAGAAGAAGAATGAAAAGAAGAATGAAAAGAAGAAGAAGAAGAATGAAAAGAAGAAGAAGAAGAATGAAAAGAATGAAAAGAAGAGGAAGAATGAAAAGAAGAAGAAGAAGAATGGAAGAAGAAGAAGAATGAGAAGAAGAATGAAAAGAAGAATGAAAATAAGAAGAAGAGGAATGAAAAGAAGAAGAATGAAAAGAAGAATGAAAAGAAGAATGAGAAGAATGAAAAGAAGAATGAAAAGAAGAAGAAGAAGAATGAAAAGAAGAAGAATGAAAAGAAGAATGAAAAGAAGAAGAAGAATGAAAAGAAGAAGAAGAAGAATGAAAAGAAGAAGAAGAAGAAGAATGAAAAGAAGAAGAAGAATGAAAAGAAGAAGAATTCCAGTACAGCAAAAAGTGTATCTGCAGAGAGCTCCGCTATTTCTGACAGTTCTCTGACAGTTCCTTCACATTTACAGCGGTTGAAACATTGTATCTATTTATTTCCGAATAAAAACATCTGTATCCTAAATGGAAACAAATAGATACAATGTTTCAACCGCTGTAAATGTGAAGGAACTGTCAGAGAACTGTCAGAAATAGCGGAGCTCTCTGCAGTGACACTTTTTGCCGGCTGATCGGGGAAAATTCGATTCGTGCGTCCGAAGTTTGCTAAAATTCGGATTCGGTGCGAATCGAATTTTTCCTAATATTCGAAACGAATTCCACTTCGCCAAGTTCGATTCACTCATCTCTAGTTATAATAGTTAGGTAGTGAGGGAAAATTAACACCGCCTTTAGATTTATGTTTTATTCAATTCATGAATACCTCATCTTTTTCCATCCCCTGCCATCCCTGCCTGCTCCTCCTTCCTCCAGATGTTCCCTCAGCAAGCTGGATGCTAAGGGGGCACCCATGCAGGCATGCTCCCAAGCCTGGCTGTGTGCATCCATAGATACACATTGTACCGGTAAGCCATGCCCCCCTCTCTCCTCACAGGATTTCAAAAGACAGCCTATGGCTCCTGCTGCTCTCAGGGTAGGGGTGTATTTAGGTTTCATGTTGCCCTAGGCAACACAAAAATTGGCTCCCCTTCCACGGAGAGACCCTGACACTGACCAACACCCCCCTCCCCTACAAAGAGAGCCTGACATTGACCAGCAACACCTCAGCCGAGAGAGCCTTCCACTACCACCACCCCCATACACTGGCAACCCCCCCACCCCAGCAAGAGATAAGACACTCACCTTCACAGCTCGAGACATCCCTGGAAACAAGAGTCAGGCTCTGCATACACCATCAAGCAGCCCTCAGCCTCTCTCAGATCCCACCTGGTCCCCGTGCTGGGTGTTCCTTCTTTCAGGGGATGGCACTACCCCCCTGAAAAATGCTGCTGCCCCCCTGAAAAATGCCACCCTAGGCAAATGCCACCCTAGGTAAATACACCCCTGTCTCAGGGTCTCCTGTAAGACTAGGAAGAAAAGGCACTGAGACAGAGCTGGGCTGGCGATTCAAGGAAGTGTTTAGGTATGGGGGTGGGTTGATTAAGTAGTGGAGAGCTTTTTGTTTACCTTAAATACAGAAAATGCATTAAGGTAAAAAACATTTTGCACTTGGAACCACTTTACCATAATTAACCCTCTCTGTACTGTGCTCAGAGTTCTTCATTATCAACTGGATAAACTTTAATGGCATCCCAATCTTAGTCCATGGGTTCAATATTGAGTTGGCTCGCCCTTTGCAGCTATAACAGCTTCAACTCTTCTGGGAAGGCCGTCCACAAACCAAACCAAGTACTGGGTACATATGCATGCTTATACTTTTCAGAGGTCCGATATTGTTCTATGTACAATCCTTGTTTTATTGATTGCATGTAATATTCTCATTTTCTGAGATTGTGGATTTGGGGTTTTCATGAGCTGTAAGCCATAATGATCACAATTATGACAAATCACGGCTTGAACTATCTTGCTTTGCATGTAATGAGTCTATCTCATATATTAGTTTCACCTTTTAAGTTGCATTACTGAAATAAATGAACGTTTGCACAATATTCAAATTTTTTGAGTTTCACCTGTAATGTACGTTGCAAGCAGCAGATTGGAAGTTGATATCTGTTAGACTGGAGCTGTTTGCAGTGCTGAAGAAACCAGTATGGCGCTGTCCATGGTTCTGAAATCCTGAACTACTACCAACTGTCTAGTGCTCATAAACATCACCCAGTTACAAAACAGAAAGCAGAGCCTTCACATTTTTACACAATGCTGTCTCTGACTAATGGAAGACTTGTACTTTTTTAGAGGAGAGGTTAGCTGGATATAACAGAAATCTATTGCTGAGTGTAGTTTGCATACACTTTATAATACATTTGACCAAATCAATGGATCTTTCATTATTTTGGGTACCCTGAATTGATAGGTGAAATTATTTACTGGCTGAATATCACTGTTTCCTGTCTTAGCTTATCAAATAACTTCCCTACAGGATGAATTTTTTTTAAGTGAAAAAATGTAATGCCAGCAGCAGATTGAAAGTTAAAAGGAACCTTTAGCATGCCTTTACAATAACATTGTCCATGCATTCCAGTATGTTAAAGCAGTATTAAACACAAAAACAAATATGTAGTATATTGCAGCTTACCAACTCTTAGATTTGGTGGCTGCATTTGTTTTCTTGTTTTAGCCTTTCATTCCTTCATTTTTACCTGGTGATCCAGCCAGTAAGTCTGTTGTTTTTCAACAGTGCAAGCTGTTATGCAGATGTAGCAGTTACACGGTTGAGACAAACCATTTACCACTGACATGAGTGCTTACAATTACTTATGTAAAACATTTATCCCCAAAGGGAAAAACATTTGTTGTACCTGCTTAAAGCGGTATTAAACACAAAATCAAAAATGTAATATATTACAGCTTACCAATCATTAGGTGTGGTGGCTGCACCAGTTTTTTTTGGATTTTTGTCCCTCTGTTTTCACCTTGTGATTTGGATAGTAACATACCTTCGGTATTAGTAAGACATCATTCTGGATGAATGAGCACAGGAGGCACATCAGACAGCAGCATTGTCAGTATGGGGAAGGGTAATGGTAAATGTATTAGCAGATTTAAAGATAGTAACACATTGAAGCCAAACACCAGCTCACACTTTATAATTAGTTACAGCAAACATTTTTTTTTCCTTTTGGGTTTGGGTTTTACATGAATAAATGTAGCGCCACCCCCAAAGAAGCAGCTTGATAATTTTGGGTTCTCTGACCTGTGCCTCCACGTCAAGAACAACTTGGTTGAATAAAAATCACTGCAAACACGAATAAAGACAAAAGTGTATAATACCCTTAACCTGGCTGTGGGTTACTACCAGTAAATAGATAGATTCCCCTTTAGTGGTAGATGCCGTTAACCGCTTCCATACAGGGCACTTTTACCCCCTTCCTGCCCAGGCTAATTTTCAGGTTTCAGCGCTCTCACAATTTGAATGACAATTGCGCGATCATGCAACACTGTACCCAAACTAAAATTTTATCATTTTCTTCACACAACTAGAGATTTCTTTTAGTGGTATTTAATCACTACTGGGGTTTTTATTTTTTGCTAAATTAAAAAAAAAAAGACCGAACATTTTTGAAAAAAAAACACGTTTTTCTTTGTTTCTGTTATAAGTTTGCAAATAAATAATTGTTCTTCATAAATTTAGGCCAAGATGTATTCTGCTACATGTCTTTGGTGAATATAACCCAAATTAGTATTTATGATTTAGTCTATAGGAAAATTATAGAGTTCACAAACTATGGGATATATCTGAAAATTGATCAGTCCTGAAGTAGTGACAACCAATCTAATTTCTTGAGGTCCAAGAATGTCAGAACAGTACAGATATCCCCCAATTGACCCCTTTTTGCAAAGTAGACAGTCCGACGTATTTCATAAGAGGCATGGCGAGTTTTTTGAAGTTGTAATTTTTTTGTCATAATTTTTCGGAAAATGAAGAAATGAAAAAAATTATTTTCACTATTTTATTTTTACATACTGTCACCAGTGCAGTACAGCGTCATCATATAACTGGCATGGCGGTGATCAGGGACACTGACTGGTGACAGTACAAAAAAAATAGATAATTTTTTTTTAATTTGTTTATATTTTTTTATTTTAAATTTTTTATAAAATTTTTTTTCTCTTTTTTTAAGATTTTTTTTCATATTTCACTATGACTAAAGTAGTATAATGTTACCATAGTAATATTGTACTACTTTGGGGAAGTGATCAGTATTTTTTTTTTTATTACACAATTTGCTTATAGCAAAGAATTACTTGCTATAAGCAAGCATTTACCTGAATGAAATCGACTCATTCAGGGTTTTCTTTTGTGATTAGCTGTGATTTGGCCACGGCTAATCACATGACACAGTTGGGCTGTGATTGGCCCAGCTTGTGCCTGTGATCGCTGTGACCATTCACAGCTAGACACACTTGTATACAATGGATGGCATGAAAGGAAGCCATCCATTGTATACAACTGTCATGTGACCTGCTGTGATTGGTCACAGCAGGTCACATGGTACTGGCAAAGGGGCTGTCCCAGGTACACGGCTGGTGATAGATCACGCTGCAATATGGCCCTGTGGGCATGCACAATGCACTTTCCAAAAAGGATGCCATATGACGTCCACCTGAAGGGATGAAGTGTTCGCCCGGCCGCCATCTGGCTATAAGCCGGGCGGCAACTGATTAATCTATTAATATGGCTTAGAATAAATGGAAATTTGAATGCAAATGAGCACACAGCAGGTAGATTATGACATGCTCTTCCAGGCCACTTGTATGTAGAAGCGCGATTCCGGGTTCCTGTGACGTCAGGTCTGGCCCAGCGTAAGCGAGGCTTGGAAAGCACGTCGGCCATTGTTTGGAACATACAGGCTATATAGACTGATGCCGATCAGTCGGGCACCTTGACATGTGAGTGCAATACTGTATGAGTTTATTGTGATAAATCCAATAAAAATGCTACACTTAGAACTTTTAAAACATATTCGATTTATTTGAGTCACTTGGAGCATCCCTTCATTGATAAGGAGAGCCTGATATCCGTAGTCCATACATTGCTGGTTTATTTGGAATCTTTTGAATATCCACCTGGGGCTATTACCTGTGATGTGCAGATGGCCAGGAGGAATATCCTAGGTGAGCTAGATGCGGACCTTCTATGCATATCATAATGCTTTTTTTGACCACCTTAACAGGGGTCATATACTTCTGGTGAGTGAGAAATTCACTTATTTCATCTGAAAGAGGTGAAAGCGCACAAAGTTTTGGTCCACAGCAACATATCTTGAAGGGACTGTCACCATAAATATTGTGATTATTTTTTTCACGTTCACTAATGTTAAATGTGCACTATTGTATAGATTTAATTCAGAATATTTACTAGCACACTTTGTATTAGTTGCTATAAGATACAGAGAGATGTCTTGTTGATATACACTATATAGCCAAAATTATTGGGCCAGCCCTCCAAATCATTGGATTCAGGTGTTCCAATCACCTCCATGGCCACAGGTGTATAAAATCAAGCATAATGTCAGGGATCCCGGGTCCTCGGCGGCGCGCGCATGCGCAGACCGCCGATCCGTCCCAGCCGGCGAGCGCAGAGTCCTCGGCGATCGCGGCGGCCGCGCATGCGCAGTAGCGATCGCGGCCACACCAATGGGAGAGCAGGGCGCTCTATTTAAAGCTGCCCTGTGCATCTCCAAGTTGCCGCAAGGTCTTGTTCCTGTCCTGTAAGTACGCTTCCTTGTTGCCAAACTCTGCCTGTTCTGTTTATGCTGACCTTCTCCTGCTCTGACCCCGGCTCGTTCCTGACCATCCCTCTGCCTGACCCTCTGTACCACGCTGCCCGCTACCTGCTGAACCTGGCTTGTGACCCCGACCATTCTCCGCTTACTCCCCCTGTACCACGCTGCCCGCACAATACCGACCCGGCTAGTCTGACCTCGCCTACTCCTGATAGTTTCCCATCCATCCCGCTCGGATCGGGATCTGTCATTCCATCCATCCCGCTCGGATCGGGATCTGTCATCCCATCCATCCCGCTCGGATCGGGATCTGTCGTCCCCTTCACAGCAGGCTCAACCCGGGAACATACCCTCAGCGGGACCCCTCTGCCGCCGCCGGGGGTGCCCAGGGACGCGACCTGGTTTCAGTCTTGCACCAAGTCCATCCCCACCATCAGGGGCCCTGGTGAAAAGGCAGACTGGGACTTAGACTCCGCGTCCTGGGAAACCCTGTGCCGTGGACCACTAGAGATCCCGTTGGGCGGAGCCTGACACATGTAGGCATGCAGACTGCTTCAACAAACATTTGTGAAAGAATGGGTCCCTCTCAGGAGCTCGGTGAATTGAAGCGTGGTATCGTGATAGGTTGTGTGTGTAAAGGCAGGCATCCCAATACTTTTGGCAATATAGTGTATGTATTATGTATTAGACTGGAACTGTCTGCAGTGCTGAAGAAAACTGTATAGAGCTCTCCATGGTTCTGAAATCCTGAACTATTATCAGCTGTCTAGTGCTCATGTAGATAGGTTTCCACCTGTGCAATAAGTCCACTTGTGAAATTTCCTTGCTACTAAATATTCCACAACCAACTGTTAGTGGTATTATAACAAAGTGGAAGCAACTGAGAACAACAGCAACTGTTAACGTCACAGAGCAGGGTCAGTGCATGCTGTAGCTAAAGACTTCCAAACTTTGTGTGGCCTTCAGATTAGCACAACAACAGTGCATAGAGAGTTTCATGGAATGGGTTTCCATGGCCAAGCAGCTGCACCCAAGCCTTACATCACCAAGTGCAATGCAAAGTGTCAGATGCCGTGGTGTAAAGCACGCCACCACTGGACTCTAGAGAAGTGGAGATGTGTTCTCTGGAGTGACAAATCATGCTTCTATGTCTGGCAATCAGATGAACATGTCAGGGTTTAGCGGTTGCCAGGAGTACAGTAGACTGCATTGTGCCAAGTGTAAAGTTTGGTGGAGGGGGGATTATGGTGTGGTGTTGTTTTTCAGGGGTTGGGCTTGGCTCCTTATTTCCAGTGAAGGAAACTCTTATCAGCATACCAAGACATTTTGGACAGTTTCATGCTCCCAACTTTGTGGGAACAGTTTGGGGATGGCCCCTTCCTGTTTAAACATGACTACGTGCCAGTGCACAAAGCAAGGTCCATAAAGACATGGGTGAGTGAGTTTAGGGTGGAGGAACTTGACTAGCCTGCACAACCCAGTAGAACACCTTTGTGATGAATTAGAGCAGAGACTGCCAGCCAGACCTTCTCATCCGACATCAGTGCCTGACCTCACAAATGCACTTCTGGAAGAATGGTCCAACCTTCCCATAGACACCCTCCTAAACCTTGTGGACCGCCTTCCCAGAAGAGTTGAAGCTGTTATAGCTGCAAAGGGCGGGGCCAACTCAATATTGAACCCTACGGACTAAGACTGGGATACTATTAAAGTTCATGTGCGTGTAAAGGCAGGCGACCCAATACTTTTGCCAATATAGTGTGTGTATATATCATTGGATTCAGGTGTTCCAGTCATCTCCATGGCCACAGGTGTATAAAATCAAGCGCCTACGTGTGCAGACTGCTTCTACAAACATTTGTGAAAGAATGGGTCCCTCTCAGGAGCTCGGTGAATTGAAGCGTGGTACCGTGATAGATTGCCATGTGCGTGTAAAGGCAGGCGTCCCAATACTTTTGGCAATATAGTGTATGTATGTATGTATTAGACTGGAGCTGTCTGCGGTGCTGAAGAAAACTGTATAGAGCTCTCCATGGTTCTGAAATCCTGAACTATTATCAGCTGTCTAGTGCTCATGTAGTATTGGCCAGTCTCTAAACGGAAGCACATATTTACACAATACAGGCTGTGAATAATGGAAGACTTGTACATTTTCACAGGACAATTTAGCAGGATATAACAGAAATCTACTGTTGAGTTGAGTGAATACAAATGAAAAATGCTAAGCCTCCTGGCTACTCCTTATTAGCACTGCTGGCCAGCATTACCTCTGCTGGTATGGGTCCCCCCAGACCACTGCCTATTTGTGGCACACAGCCTTGGACTTTTTAAATGTACACAACTTTGAGCCCTTTTGATGCACACAGAATCTGTCTCACAGAAAGACTCTCAATGGCAGCCACTCCACTCCACTCCCCCTGCAACTCTCAGCAGACCATCATTATAAGGTATATGAGCACCTGGGCCAACACCCTTCTGGTTGGCTACAAAACATGGACACTGGATTGGAGATTTCTTCCCTCTCAAGGCACTTTGAAATCTCCAAACTACAGAGCCCCATCCAGAAATATGAAAATCCAGAGAAACCTGCAACAGCAGTTTTCTCCACTCAAAATCTATGCTCTGCAGTTCTGCACTCTGCACATGTGCAAACCCTGCGTCCATTTCCTGCCCATTGCTGCCCATTTTCATCCTGTGACAGGACCCTGCACTGTTACGATATATACAGTGTATATATATCTATACATAGATATATATATACACACACTGATTAAAAAAATATTAAAGGAACACTTTAAAAACACATCAGATCTCAATGGGAAAAAATATCTTACTAGATATCTATACTGATGTGGACAGGGTAATGTGTTAGAAATGTAAGGATACCCCATCATTTGATGGAAATGAAAATGATCAACCTACGGAGAACTGAATTCAAAAGACACCCTAAAAATCAAAGTGAAAAAATGATGCAGCAGACTAGTCCATTTCCTTGCAGCCACTCAAAATGGTACTCAGTAGTTTGTATGGCCCCCAAATACTTGTATGCATGCCTGACAACGTTGGGGCATGCTGCTAATGAGACGACGAATGGTGTCCTGGGGTATTTCCTCCCAGATCTGGACCAGGGCATCACTGAGCTCCTGGACAGTCTGAGGTGAAACTGAAACTTGAAACATGATATCCCAGAGGTGTTCTATTGGATTTAGGTCAGGCGAGTGTGGGGCTATTCAATGGTATCAATTCCTCTTCCAGGAACTGCCTGCATACTCTCGCCACATGAGGCTGAGCATTGTCGTGCACACGGAGGAACCCAGGACCCACTGCATCAGTGTAGGGTCTGACAATGGTCTCCCCAGACCATCACTGACTCACCACCAAAACGGTCATGCTGAACGATGTTACAGGCAGCATAATGTTCTCCACGGCTTCTCCAGACCCTTTCACGTCTGTCACATGTGCTCAGGGTGAACCTGATCTTATCTGTGAAAAGCAGAGGGTGCCAGTGGTGGACCTGCCAATGTTGGTGTTCAATGGCAAATACCAATCAAGCTCTATGGTGCTGGGCACAGGGCCCACTAGAGGACATCGTGCCCTCAGGCCACCCTCATGAAGTCTGTTTCTGATTGTTTGGTCAGAGACATTCACACCAGTGGCCAGCTGCAGGTCATTTTGTAGGGCTCTGGCAGTTCTCATCCTGCTCCTCCTTGCACAAAGGAGCAGATACCGGTCCTGCTGATGGGTTAAGGACCTTCTACAGCCCTGCTCAGCTCTTCTAGAATAACTGCCTGTCTCCTGGAATCTCCTTCATGCTCTTGAGACTCTGCTGGGAGACGCAGCAAACCTTCTGGCAATGGCATGTATTGATGTGCCATCCTGGACAAGTTTGACTGCCTGTGCAACCTCTGTGGGGTCCAGGTCTCATGCTACCAGTAGTGACACTGACCCTAGCCAAATGCAAAACTAGTGAAAAGCAGTCAGAGAAGATGAATAGGGAAAAAAATGTCAGTGGCCTCCACCTGTAAAACCATTCCTGGTTTGGGGGTCATCTCATTATTGCCCATCTAGTGCACATGTTGTTAATTTCACTAACACCAAAGCAGCTGAAACTTATTAACAATCCCCTCTGCTACTTAACTGACCAGATCAATATCTCAGGAGTTCAACTTAATGCTATACTGATTAAAAAGTGTTTCTTCAATTTCTTTGAGCAGTGGATATATATATATATATATATATATATATATATGTATATATATATATATATATGCATGCACACACTATATAAAAGTATTGGGACACCTCTCCAAATCATTGGATTCAGGTGTTCCAATCACCTCCGTGGCCACAAAATCAAACACCTAAGCATG
This sequence comes from Staurois parvus, assembly GCF_062004578.1. Taxonomy (NCBI): domain Eukaryota; kingdom Metazoa; phylum Chordata; class Amphibia; order Anura; family Ranidae; genus Staurois; species Staurois parvus. Next base: position 13,042,415 of record NW_028318143.1, on the reverse strand, counting down.
CAGACTGCTTCTACAAACATTTGTGAAAAAATGGTTCACTCTCAGGAGACTCTAGAACAGTGGAGATGTGTTCTCTGGAGTGACAAATCACGCTTCTCTGTCTGGCAATGTGTCTGGGTTTGCCGATTGCCAGGAGAACAGTAGTTGCCTAAATGCATTGTGCCAAGTGTAAAGTTTGGTGGAGGGGGGGTTATAGTGTGGGGTTGCTTTTCAGGGGTTGGGCTGCGCCTCTTAGTTCCAGTGAAGGGAACTCTTGAGGCATCAGCATACCAAGACATTTCATGATCCCAACTTTGTTGGAACAGTTTGAGGATGGCCCCTTCCTGTTCCAACTTGACTGTGCACCAGTGCTCAAAGCAAGGTCCAGAAAGACATGGATGAGCGAGTTTGGGATGGAATTAGAGCGGAGACTGCAAGCCAGGCCTTCTTGTTCGACATCAGTGCCTGACCTCACAAATGTGCTTCTGGAAGAATGGTCAAACCTTCCCATTGACACACTCCTAAACCTTATGGACAGCCTTCCCAGAAGAGTTGAAGCTGTTATAGCTGCAAAGGGCGGGGCCAACTCAATATTGAACCCTATGAACTAAGACTGGAATGCCATTAAAGCTCATGTGCGTGTAAAGGCAGGCGTCCAAAGACTTTTGGCAATATAGTGTGTGTATATATCACTGGATTCAGGTGTTCCAGTCATCTCCATGGCCACAGGTGTATAAAATCAAGCACCTAGGTGTGCAGACTGCTTCTACAAACATTTGTGAAAGAATGGGTCCCTCTCAGGAGCTCGGTGAATTGAAGCGTGGTACCATGATAGATTGTTACCTGTGCAATGGGTCCACCTGTGAAATTTCCTTGTTACAGTCAACTGTTAGTGGTATTATAACAAAGTGGAAGCAACTGGGAACAACAGCAACTCGGCCACCAAGTGGTAGGCCACGTCACATGACAGAGCGGGGTCAGGGCATGCTGAAGCGCACATTGTGCAGAAGTCACCAACTATCTGCTGAATCAATAGCTAAAGACCTCCAAACATCATGTGGCCTTCAGATTAGCACAGCAACAGTACGTATAGAGCTTCATAGAATGGGTTTCCATGGCCGAGCAGCTGCATCTAAGCCTTACATCACATAGTGCAATGCAAAGCGTAGGGTGCAGTGGTGTAAAGCACGCTGCCACTGGACTCTAGAACAGTGGAGACGTGTTCTCTGTAGCAAAGGATCATGCTTCTCTGTCTGCAAATCCGATGGATGTGTCTGGGTTTGGCAGTACTTGCCTAACTGCATTGTGCCAAGTGTAAAGTTTGGTGGAGGGGGGATTATGGTGTGGGGTTGAGGCTAAAAGCAAGATCCAGAAAGATTGGAGTGAATTTGGGGTGGAGGAAGTTGACTGGCCTGCAAGTGTGTATGTGTATGTATGTGTATGTATATATGTATATATATATATATATATATATATATATATATATATATACACATATATTTTTTTTTTTCTCCTAGACATCCCAATCCCAAGAGCTGAACACCTTTTATAAAACTACTAAACAACTACACTGCTGCTGTCTGATGTTACAGGAGCTGTAATGTGAGCATTTGATCCAATACTACAGGAGAAAAGCATGGCTATGTAAAATTGCTCATGCACACCAATATTTGATCTTGCAGTGAGCTTGAGATCTCCAAACAACTATATCATGCAAAGTCCTATCTGACTGGATACAAATAGAATGGTTTTCTTAGGCAGGTCCTCACATTTACATAATTTTGGTAATTCATGGGAATATATATGTGTGTGCCTTTTATATTACCTAGTACATAGCACCTGACCTAGGTTTAACTTGGATCGCTGACTAGCTCAATCTTTAATATTTCATTCATTGTAGATACAACTCTGAAAGATCCAATCATTACCCTTTTTCATCATTGAATATTCAAATTATATACAGTAGTTTGAGGTTATTAAACTACAATTTTTGATATGTTGATTTCTATTAGTATTGAGCCAGTATATGTGTGTTTGCTATTAATGAACTTTTAAGCAATATATCCATTCCTCCTTTTGGGAAAAAAAGTCACTCTTTGTCCTTTCCAACACTTTACATTAGAACTCAATATGGTTCATTAAAGGTGCGCGGTTCCCCTCCTCTCTGATCCCTGTTATGGCCTCCTGGGGGGCCCCAGATGATGTGTCCTTCCTTCTTGGTGGCCCTGTTGGCCGAGGAAAATTCTTGAAATTATATATTGCTCTATTTTTTCATGCATTTATTTTCCCCTGTTAGTAGGTAATTTTATGCTATGTACAGCATGTAAAATGATGTTATGTAATGACTGCATCCAGGGTATATTCTAATGGTAATTTTTTTTAATCCAGATGTTCTAAAAAAAAAAACCCTGAAGAAGGATGTGACACTTACAGATGAAATGCGTTGGGGTCCTTCCTGGCAGGACTACTATCTTGGAAATTCTGTGATCATTACCTGCCAGTGTTAAGGATATCTCTAACTATGTAAGGGGATATATTAATACCAGACCTCATATTTTAAATCTTGTGTTTTATATTTTGGTAACAATAAAAATGTTTTTGAACTTTATGATATTCAGTCTGTGTGTCAATATACACTTTAGAGGCCTGCATTAAAGCCATTGGGAGAAATTGATTTCCTCTTTGATATAGGCAATAAATGACATAAACACATTTGGCTATCATGTGATCAGCTTCCCAGTTATAAGTGAACCAGGTCCATAAAGCAGGAAACAAGACAGCATGAGTCCACAGATTTTGCTTAAAATGTATGTCCAGCCAAAACCTTCTTCTACATATAGGATATTGGGTGGAAGGGTTAGAACACCTGACAGGTTTTTACTGCTATCTGGAACTCTATTAAAGAGTGTTACCCTCACTTGCTGTCTTGCTGAAAACTTTTTTGGGGGATGTGCAGTGGATTAGTGGTTAGCACTTCTGTCTTGCAGAACTGGGGTCCTTGGTTGAAATCCCGGCCAGGACACTATCTGCCTGGAGTTTGCATGATCTTTCTGTGCTTGCATGGATTACCTCCAACATGCCAAAGACATGCTGGTAGGTCAGTTGGTTTCTGTCTATACTGGCCCACAGGTGCTTGTATGTATGCATAAGAGGTAGGGACTTTAGCCCCCTTAGGAGAGACTAATGTGCATGCATAACTTATGAAGTGCTGCATAAATTGTTAGTGCTATGTAAATACCTGTAAAAAGAAATAATACCAGAAAGGAAGTGAGGGGAACTCTCCAACAGCAACACTGCCCGATATACAAAAACTTTTCATTAGTACCGTAGGGGATACCTAGAAACCCTGTCTGATATTTATTTCTGTCTGTGCTTCTGTTGCAGATTTTCCTTTACTTTCTGTTTGGAGAAAATCTTGTTAGCAGGAAAGAAGTGGGGAAAGTCCCTCTAGTAGAGCCTCAGATAGCAGAAACAAATTGATGGAAGTTTTATTCCTTCTAAAAAAAATAATGGATGGACATGCAGTTCAATAATTAATTTCAGGCATGGTCCAGCATATTTTTACATAGTTACATTGGTCTAGCTTGGAGGAATGAAACTAAGTATATGCCATACCTGGCCTATACACCTGAATGCTGGAAATCGCTGAAGTAGGCACCACTACTCAACTATATTGATCTCCACTTGCTTCCATGTTCCATGCTAAGGGGCTGGCCTGATACATTATGAACACGGAAGAGGTTGGTCACTTGACATGGGCTTCATTCAGAGAATGGTTTGCATTTTCTGAATGAATGCAAACCCTTCTCAGATTGGACAAGGTGGAGAGGCATGCTGTGGGGAGAGTGTTGTCATGCTCTCCACGTCTTGCAATCAGAGAGCGCTTTGCATTTATTCAGAAAATGCAAAGCATTTTCTGAATGGTGCCCATGCCAAACGACCTACAGTTGCAAGAAAAAGTATGTGAACCCCTTGGGATTACGTGGAGTTTTGCATGAATTGGGCATAAAATGTGCTCTGAACGTCATCTAAGTCACAACAATAAAAGAACACAGTCTGCTGAACATAATACTACACAAACATTAGATATTGCCATGGTTTAATTGCACATAACATGTAAAGATTCACAGTGCAGGGAGGAAAAAGTATGTGAGGCCCTAGCTTAATGACTTCTCCCAGAGCTAATTGGAGCCAGGAGTGAGCCAACCTTGACTCCAATCAGTGTGATGATATTGGATGTGTTGCTGACAGCTGTCCTGCCCTTAAAAAACACACACCTGTTTTGGGTTTACTGGTTTCAAGAAGCACTGTCTGATGTGAACCATGCCTCGCAGAAAAGAGCTCTCAGAAGACCTACGATCAAGAATTGTTGACTTGCATGAAGCTGGAAAGGGTTACAAAAGTATCTCCAAAAGCCTTGATGTTCATGTGTCCACGGTAAGACAGACTGTCTACAAATGGAGAAAGTTTAACACTGTTGCTACTCTCCCTAGGCGCGGTCGTCCTGTAAAAATGACTGCAAAAGCACAGCGCAGAATGCTGCATGAGGTAAAGAAGAATCCCAGAGTGTCAGCTAAAGACCTACAGAAATCTCTGGCACATGCTAACATTTTTGTTGACACATCTACAATAAGGAAAACATTAAACAGGAATGGAGTACACGGAGGAAGCCATTGCTGTCCAAAAAAAATATTGCAGCACGTTTGAAGTTTTCAAAAGAGCACCTGGATGTTCCACAGCACTACTGGCAAAATATACTGTGGACAGATGAAACCAAGATTGAGTTGTTTCGGAAGAACACACAACACTATGTGTGGAGAAAAAAAGGCACAGCACACCAACATCAAAACCTCATCCCAACTGTAAAACATGGCGGAGGGAGCATCATGGTTTGGGGCTGCTTTGCTGCCTCAGGGCCTGGACGGATTGTTGTCATTGATGGGAAAATGAATTCCAGAGTTTATCAAGACATTTTGCAGGAAAACGAACGACCATCTGTCCGCCAACTGAAGCTCCACAGAGGATGGGTGATGCAACAGGACAATGACCCAAAGCATACAAGTAATTCAACAAAACAATGGCTGCAACAGCACAGAATACACCTTCTGGAGTGGCCCAGTCAGAGTCCTGACCTCAACCCGATTGAAATGCTGTGGCATGACCTTAAGAGAGCGATTCACACCAGACATCCCAAGAATATTGCTACACTGAAACAGTTTTGTGAAGAGGAGTGGTTCAAAATTACTCCAGATCGTTGTGCAGGTCTGATCTGCAACTACAGGAAACGTTTGGTTGAGGTTATTTCTGCCAAAGGAGGGTCAACCAGTTATTAAGTCCAAAGGTTCACATACTTTTTCCTCCCTGCACTGTGAATGTTTACATGTTATGTGCAATTAAACCATGGCAACATCTAATGTTTGTGTAGTATTATGTTCAGCAGACTGTGTTCTTCTATTGTTGTGACTTAGATGACGTTCAGAGCACATTTTTTGCCCAATTCATGCAAAACTCCACGTAATCCCAAGGGGTTCACATACTTTTTCTTGCAACTGTACCTCCTATAACCACCACCAAATAAGTGCATATTAAAGTGCAAACAAAAAATCAATATAGTCCATTCAGAAAAGTCCATATAAACATGATCCTCAGTAAATGAAGTAATGAAGTTCTATGGATCTGTTTACTGAAGATCATGTTTATATGGACTTTTCTGAATGGACTATATTGAGATTCCCTATTTATTGATTTTTTGTTTGCACTATTAATATGCACTTATTTGGTGGTGTTTATATTTAGTTGTGTGATTTGGTTTGCGCTATTATTTGTGATTTGTATATTTTTCACGTTTTTATTATTATTTTGAGATTATTAATAATAGCAGCATCCAGTGAGTGTATTTCCTCTCTTTATTACATTGGCGCAATGATGTTGGTATAATAGAAGTGTTGTATTTATTGGAACATTTCTTTGGTAACTAACTTTTTAGTGACCTACCTCCTGTGCTCAGAATGCAGCAGGGAAGCTGCTCAGCATGGGACCTGGAAGCAAGTGGAGATCGCTGGAGTAGCTGTGCACTTGTGTGATTTCCAGATTCCAGGGGTATCAGCCAGGTATGGTATATACATTTGTCTAAACTGGACCAATGTAACTATGTATAAATATGCCATGCCTGGAATTTACCTTTACTGGATAGAAATCTGGTGCACTGCCCATGCATTTGCTCCTTTTCAGTAAATGTTATTTAAAATAACCATTTATGTACACTAATTAGACATGTAAGGTCAATTCCACAAAATGTAGGTGCTGGCTGTCATCAAGATGATCACATACAATGTATTTTAATGCCAAATTTCCATGTTCAGTGACAGAGCTCTGTTTAGCCAACAAGGCCCCCACCTGACATGTCTACAATTGTTTACATCATGTCTCTCTGACTGTGAAGACGTTAACATAACTCTGCATTATTTGGGTTGCCAGATAATTAGAGAGTCTTTAAAGTAAATTTTTGAGTTGAGGGTAATGGAGAAAATTTGTAGAGGAACAGATGGCTGGTCTTCCTTTGCCTGTTGACAGGTAGCATGTCAGCACTTCAGGTTGTTATCATACAGAGAACAGCAGTTGAGAATCTTAATTAGGACCCAGAAGGTTTTGCTGTGCAGATTTTGGTACGCCTTTACAGGTCTAAAAAGCTTCACATACAGAACAGAATAATAAAGAAAGCCAACTGGAGGTATCAATATGATTGGACTGGGAAAAAAAAACACATGCTCAATGCGGGGTGACTCCTTGGCTTGGCTGCCTTTGATACCCTGCTATAAATGACGACAATCCAAGCTATCAAAGGCAAATCAGAAGAGCCCTGTTTACCAAACAATCAGTTGTTCATGCGAGGCATGCTGAGCACACATAAAAAGAGTGATACAAGATGTATTGATGGAAAGGCAGAGAGAATGTGTTTTATTTCCATTGCCAAGGAAGTAACAATGAATGTGGTTCACTGCATAGAACTTCACAATAACAGCTGTGGTTAAGCTTTCAATAATGTATCTGAATGACGTGGGGGAAGAAGCGGCATAGCTGGCATCGGAATTTCTTCTTCATCAAGAAATCTTAGAACAGACTGAAAGAACTTGTGACTTGTAACGTATTACCTTATTACTTGATTATACTGCGCCTCCAAAAAAAAAAAAAAAGGCTGAACAACACAACTTTGAAATTATAATGATCCAGTTTTACCATGTTAGCTGTAGTTCACTAACAACTACTTGACTGATGTTAGATACACCCCAGGCCAAATGATATGTTCTGTTGAAAGTGAAAAATCTAACCTCAGCAGTGACCGTATATAAGCTAAACTGGTTTCTGCAAATATTACTATACAGTTGTTTTTGCTGTTTTAAATCATTAGCAGATACTGTGGTGAAACATGGGGTGCATGTTCAAGAGATCCTGTCACCAACCTTCAAAACTAAAAATGTAAAAATAAAGAAAAAAGCAAATATTTGAAATACTTGCAGTGTTTTTCTGCTTTATAAATGTATTTTATTCATTTGCAATGTCCCTTTGAACTCACTCACTAGAAATTTTGACTGCTCTGGGAAGAGTAAGGGGTTGATTTATAAAATGCAAATAGACTGTGCACTTTAGAAAGTACAGTTGCACTCTTCAAGAGCAGTTGCTAGAGAGCTTAGTAAATGAATAGACGCTCTGCTGACATCCATCATCCAATTAGGTGCAAGCAAAAATGCTATTTTTTTTTATTTCCCTTGCATGCGATTGAGTATTCTTTGCAAAATGAAGCTTTACTTCATTTACTAAGCTCTGGAGCAATTGGACTTGCAGAGTGCAATTGTACTTTGGAAAGCGCATAGTCTATTTGTGTTTAGAAAATCAACCCCTAAGTTCCCTAGCACAGACCCTCCCTTCTTGCATGTCTCAACCCTCTCCTCTTTGGGGAATGTAAAATTATCTCTGGCCCAGCTCATTTGTTCCTTCCCTAATCTCCCTACCTAACCCTCGAAATAGCTACCAGGGAAGGAGTGAAGGGCTATACTATAAAGTGTGACTACTTGAGTAACTGCTCTAAGGGCTCGTTCACATGTGCTTTGTCTCTGAAAAGCAGTCTGAGTTCAAATCCACGTTCTGCCGCTTGAACCCCCTGGACCCCAAACTAGCACAACGCAACCACGTGCATTGCACATAGTTGTGGGGCGCATGCAGAGTGGCCTCATTCACTGCGATCAGTGAGCAATAGTGAAAGTGACAGGGGGGTGTAATTTCTGCCAAAAATGTGAAGTAAACTATCACAGATGTGACAGATGTACATCACTGGCCTCTGCAGCAATTCCCAAAACTAGGAGGTTTGGTTTCGTCACGGGGAATCCCTGGAAAGTTTGTACAGAGGGTCCAGATCCTCAGGTTGGTGGGTTGTTGTGGCAAAATTTTGACAGAAGTGTCATGGAAGACTTGCCCATAGTGCCGATAATGTTCTGCAGCCAGCCAGCATTTCAGTGTATACTGTTAACCCTTTGAGGACCAAGGGACGTATTTGTCCCATGTTTTAATTGCGTGTATCATCTGATTAAGAACTTAAAACTCTTTTTTTTTTTTTGGTTTGAGTCAAAATATTAGTTCTTATCAACAAACAACAAATGGATCTAGCTTTTTGCCAATTATTTCATTAAATGGCTTAGTTACAGCAACTGAAGTGTACGAACTTTAAAAACAAAAAAATTGATTCTTTTGGCGTTCCAAAATCTTACGGTCCTCAAAGGGTTAACAGTTTCTGTGCTTTACTCTGTACTGACCTGGCTACCTACCCAGACCTTGGCTTGTCTCTGGAAGTTGCTTTTGCTTTCTGTCTTGTCTGACCTGCTCCACCACTACAGACCTCAGCCTGTGCCCTGACTATTCTTCTGCCTGACACTTATGCCTGACCTGACTGTCTGTTACCAACTTGATGTCTCTGACTCTGCATCCTGCTTTATCCTGTCTGCCAAGTGCTTCCTGACTGGTACACTACCTACCTGGTCTCTGCCAGTCTGCTCTGCACCAGCAACCTTTCACCTGTCAGCCAACGTCCACCCACCTGCTGTCTATCAGTTCTGGTTCTGCTGCATCTGCCTGCTATCAGCTGTCTCTGCCATCTAGCTCATACTAGCACCGGCTACATACTTGTGCAGTCTGCTGGACATGATACAGGCGCTCAAACCTCATTGTGCTTTTGTGTCTCACTATCAGTGGCCCCTGAGCCAGAGCTGTAGGACTGTAAGAGAGGCCTCCCTCTTCACATCAGGCTCTACAACCAGGTACATGACAAGCAGGTTGTAATGGTGATAGGCCAACGCAAAATTTAAAAAATACTGTTTGGCTAGTAGACTTTTAATGTGACATAAAGGGCAATTTTAAAATACACAAATCTTTAAAATAACATGCATTAGGGATGCCTTAGATATTCATGTGAAATTTTAGGAACAGTAAAATAACCCTTTGAAGTGACTGGCTGGTTTACACTCAGTGGCTGGGGAGCCGTCATTTAGTGGCAGTAGCACTAGGAAACAAACCAAGCCAGCGGTGCCTTGAAATGACAGATCCCTGGCTGCTGTTTATGAATAAAGTGGATGGGGATGCTGGGTAGCATCATTGAACAAATATGACTATATTTAGACAATAACATCGACAAGCAGCCCTGGCCAATTTCTTAACACGCGGTAGTGTGGTTGCACTTTGACATGAAGTCTGTGTTTCCATTTTCTTTTAAAGAAAGTTATTTTGGATAAGAAGGGGTACTAATGTACTCTGCAGTTGTTTATATAGAGAGAGGAAGCATTGATTATTATTGTAAAGGTGGCTTCCAGATTCAGATAAGTCTCCCCCGCAACCCTTACATCCTTTTGGGGCATCAGATGTGGAGATGAGGCTTTTGTCCTCTCAACATGGGGACAAGATGCCTTACAAGGGGTAGGAGTCTTTGCTCCCTCACCTCCCTAGCAAGGTTTTATCCCAATGTTGAAGGAATGTCGCCATTATGGTTCAGGGAAAGGGGGCTGGAAGCTTTCTGTTCTCCCTTTCATAGCAACCCAGGCTGTGTGCCTGGATGAGAATGTGGTATGAATTTCAGGGGAAAGCCCACATCATTTTTTTTTAATGGACAGCACACAACAAAATGCATGGGTTCCCCTTCAAATTAATATTAGGCAGCCTGGGTGGCCAGGGATGGAAGGCAGCGAGCGTGCACACTTTTTCGTAACCAGACCAGGCCACCAGATTGCCAGGGTATTTAAAGTGGAGTTCCACCCAAAAGGGGAAGTTCTGCTTTAAAGTCTTGTCCCCTGCTCCTTGTTAAGGATTGGCTCCTTTGGGGAGTGGGGGGAAGCAGGTACCCAAATTTAACAAGTACCCGCTCAAACTTCCGCTGCGATCACCTAGGTGATTGGAAGCGGAGATTGTCTCCCCCACTCACTCACCATAGTCTTTTGTGACACGTGACATGTCCTAGAACTCTACGGGACCATTCACAAAGCACAGCACTACTCACGCATGTGCAGTGGGCACCCAGCTATGAAGCTGTAAGCTGTCAGAGCTGAGTGCCCACAATGAAGGTGACCTTGCCAGGGACCCAGAATGGCCGTTGAATCTGGCCAGTGTGAACACACCGCTGGATCGAGGAACAGGTGAGTGTCTGGTTTGTAAAAGTCAGCAGCTACAGTTTTTGGAGATATGGAGAACATGTAAATTACTTGCCCTCCAATCACAATGCAAGGCTGGATTCCTGAATGGCCAATAGCTTTACCCAAAAAATGTTGCATATCCCACTATCATGATTTTTTTACCTGCTACAATTCACATCTTTATAATTGTTTTAAGGGTACTTTCACATGGGCGTTCCATATGTGCGTGGATGATCATCTATTTATATCCATTAACATCCGTTTCTTTGAACAGAAGAAAGCCCTATTTTTCTTCTGAAAAAAAACGCAATGGACGAAAAGGGGATGTTAGTGGATGACATTCGCTTACGATCCGCTAACATCTCTATTTCTGCAAAATAGCATTTTTCTTTTTTAATTGTCAATAAAACAATAACCTATGACCCATGTAGTGGTCAGACAAGGAAGTGACATGCCTGTGAGATCACCTTTGATGGAGACATGGCCAAAGATGTGCCCCATAAGAGACCCATTAACCTGGTCCATGCCAGGCCAGGATTATGGGACAATGCCTGTCATGACTGCAGTGATAGGATCACGAAGAAAAGACTCTGGTCATCACTCAGAGCAAGTCAGTGTAAAAAAAATGGTAGCTGTCTTGGGGGGGAAGGAGGAGAGGCATGCTGGGACTTGTAGTACACCTGTACCTCACACTATTGGCATGCTGTGATTTTTAGTCCACTTGTAACTGTAGGCATGCTGAGACCTATCATAAAAAAGGATGAAAAATGGATCAAAAATGGATGTAAATGAATCAAGAACAAGGAAAAAAAACTGGATGTAAACTAATCATAAACGGATGTACACAGGAAGGAAAACAGAGGTAAAAAGTTAAGTCTTGATCCATTTAGTTCTGATTTTTAAAGAAAAAAACATGACTGAACAGAAGAAAAAAAATGTAACGCCCATGTGAAAGGACCCTAAAGGTGAAGTTTTAAGGCCTTATTTACATAAACAGTTTGGCCACATTTTTACTACCCCGACCACCCACCTAAAGCTTAACAAAACTGCTGAAGGAGTTTGAACATATGCCATGGCAAATCTAACTCAGCTTGTTGAGTTTGACAAATGGTGCTGTCAGTCAAACTTGCCTATTGCAGATAATGAGGCTTCTAAGCAAGCCAAACACTCATGTCATTTCCATGCAAATTTCACTTTGGCAAAATTTTTTTTAAAAAAAGCACGCAAGAAATGGGCATTCAGGAGGCAGCAATATCACCTGAAAACGTACTGCTCTACCACCTCCTAAAAAGTGATTCACTGTGGATTTCAGTGGGGACTGCCATCATGTGAACCTAGCTCAAGTGCCGTCCTGTATGTTTACTGGTCCTTACAACGCCATCTCTGGGAGCTTATTGCAACCATTACTGCAAAGATGGCATCACTGTGCAGCTAGGATGTGATGTCATCATACCACCCACTACGCATTCATTCTCCCATGCAATATCTCCAATGATTCTCCTTCTGCATGGAAAGACTTTCAACAACAAAGGGGATAATCAAATCTTCTTCACACATAGGCATGTCGGGCAATGTCTGTAGTCCCCCTATTACAGAAAACATGGGTGACAATTTGGAACTATTCAGCTTGGCAAGCTTAAAAACTTAGCATTCTAAAACCATTTTCACCATTTTCTATCATTTCCATTTCCATATAATCTTTTGGGAAATATAAACAGCAAATGTGAGATTTATTTACCTAATGGAGAGCAATCCAGTCCACTGAGCCTGCAATTTAGCTATCTATGTCCACTTTAACACAATAAATCATTTAATATTTATACTTCATGGCAAATAGAAAAAAAAAACCTAATTTCCCCAGACATATGAATCATGCTCTGCTGAAAACATTTGTCTTTTGTTTGAATTTCCAAACAAATTATAAAAACCCTTTTTCTAAAAGTCAGGCTTCAATAACTTTGCTTATTAGTTTCTGAAAAGGGCAAATGTACTTAAATAGGGATATAAACAATTACTGAAATGAAGGAGTGTACATAGCGAGCTTCATAATTAGGTTATATATTTTCCCGCGGATGCCACGTTCGGTCTCTCTTGTTTGGCTATGTTTAGATTAAGGTGGTGTAACCTTGCAATTAATTAATGCAATCTTATTTTGTGTGTTGTTTATTTATTTTCTCTTGTAGATTATTAAGGAAAACCATGTCCCATTTCAAACACGGTTTATTTTCCCTTTATCATTCTATACATGTCTAAAGCAATACTCTGCTTCCTGCTGTGTTTATACAGGCTCCCTAAAGGAGAGCATATAGGAAGTTACATTCTGTTTGAAGGCAAGCCCAAGGCAAAATACGCCATTCAGTAAAAAATATGTAAAGTCAAAGCTATTTATTTACCTGTGTCTGCTTTTTCTTTTTTCAATGCACTGGGTAAATAGAAAAAAAAAACATAATGCTTTACAAAATTTTGGTGATGTAGCAGAAAACAAAAAAAGAAATAAAAAAAAAGGTCTCAGAGAACGTCCTTGTAATACAATGGAGGAAAAGCGATGCAGAACAGTTCAGAAAAATGATTTTTTTACTAAGGGCTGTGGTGAAGGAGAAAGGCTTAGCAGTTACAGGGGCCTCAGAGATGTTGAGTTGCAGTAGAACAAAATATTTTGTGCAGCTGCAATAATATTTTTCAGGACTCAGGTAATCAGCAATGATAATGGGCGTTCAACATGCTGGGCCCCACCGCCCCTAATAAAGTAGAACTAGAAAAAAATGTAAAAATCGCCGAGCTATTCATCCTTTGAATTTTGGCTACTAGGTTATTTCCTCTAATGTCAAATGTTATGCCTCATAGAGGGTTGTGGTAGAAAAAGAAATGTGCAGCAACAAATATACTTTCCAGGATTCAAGTAGTCAGCAATGATAATTGTCATTCAACATTCTCTACCACCGCTATTAATGTAGTACTAAATTCTCAGAAAACAATTCTTAGAGGTGTATTCATAAATACAATGCAGAGCTATTCATCCTCTGAATTTTGGATACTAGGTTATTTCCTCTAATGTCAAATGTTATGCCTCATAGAGAGTTGCGGCAGAAAAAAAATTGATTATGCAGCAACAAATATATTTTCCAGGATTCAGGTAGTCAGGAATGATAATTGTCATTCAACATTCTCTAGGTTATTTCCTCTGCAGGTCAAATGTTATTACTCATCGAGGGCTGCAGTAGAAAAAAATATATTGTTCAGCAACAAATATATTCACCAGGATTCAGGTAATCAGCAACGATAATGGGCATTCAACACGCTGAGCCCCACCACCCTTATTAAAGTAGTACTTAAAAAAAACCAGAAAGTACACAGTACTTGCAGAAAGTGATGCACAGAGACCGGCAGCACTAGGTGCAGGGGCAGCTGGAAGGCAGATGCAGTAGAGACTAGTAGCGGAAAGGTTCCCCTAAGAGAAGCTCTAATGTCAGTCCCTATGTTGTCCCTCCTCGTCTAAAACCTCTCCCTATGCTAGGCACCCTTTCCCTGTCAAGTGAGGTCCTGACCCTAACCTAACCCTATGTAAAATGTGTGCCAGCAGCAGTGAAACAGTGCTTTTTATAAACACTACCCTTACTAAAGATGGCTGCAGGGGTCACCCGGGTGGCAGTATCCACTCGGACTGCAGCCCATTTGGTGACATGTACGAAGGCTCAAGAAGAATAAGTATTCATCCTTTCTTCTCTCTCTCAATAGTGCCACCTGTGCAGGGAGGTCAGACTGCACCTGCCTACACACCTCTTAAGGTGGAAGTACAGCCAAAACCTATCTAAAGCTACACCTACTCCCACCCCAATTCTAGGGGTATTCTTTTTAACCCTGTAAAGAAAAGATCTGTATACTTAGTTATTCAGATCACTGCAGCTTCTGTGTAGAGAGGTTGCTAAAATTGACCGGAAATGCCTGGGAGATGACATCACCCATAGACTTGCTATGGGCATCCATTGTTGGCTACACCCTACTCTATACAGAAGCCGCTATTGAGTGATTTCAGGATAGGTAAGTATACAGATCTTTTCTTTACAGGATTATATAGAATAGCCGTAGAATGGGGATGGAAGAAGGTTTGCCTTGGTTAGATTTGGCTGAACTTTACATTTGATGAAAAGCCGAATTAAAACTATTCAATTTTAAAAAATGTTCCTTCTTCCCTCTTCCTACCCTTTTCTGCCTAACCTGTATAAAAAAGATGTGTGTGCTTACCTATTTTTAACCTGGTACAGTCCAGTCCAGTCATATGATCCTGCAGATCTGGTTCCCATGTCTCTGTTAAGAAACTTCCAGAGTTTAGGGAGTGAAATGCAAATTTCTCAACTGAATATTTACCACTCGGTGGCCAATCCCTGGGATGTGTGCCCAGTAGGTGGTCGGGGGGGAGGGGGAATAAATAACCTGGAACTTATTCAGGCTTGTTCTTCCCCTGAGGGAAGGAGATCAGTGTGGTTCTTCCCCTGGAGGAGGGGAAGGGGGATTGTATGCTTCAAGAGGGTGGTTAGGCCCAGAGGTTTTCTTGGACTGGCTACGGGATTACTTATTTCCCCCTTGAACAAGCCCATTACCTGGTATCTACTGGGGTTTGTGAGTAGAGATTCATCTCCTGAGCTGCAATTTTATCTATTGTTCCCAGCTGTGGATACAATAGACTGTTCCTGTGTGCTCTCGCCATTCTGTGGTCGTCATCTACGGAGGTCCTAGACTGTCCCAGTGTATTATTTGTTCTCTACAGTCCTAATATTCTCCTGGCCTACAACTGGGAGTCAAAATAGACTGTGCTAGTGTCCTCTGAAATCAGTGTCCTCTACAAGTTGTGCTTAATGTTTGAAGTATCCCATACCACCTTGTACCCTCTCCAAGTTCATTCAGCAAACAATTACAAAAAGATATTCCCTAGACAGGTTTCTGAGCTGAAGTGAATGGACGTCATTGTGTGCCTTCCTGCCTCTGCACTATTGCGGAAAAGAGAAGCAGTGTAACTCAGTGGCTCCTGCGGGGATAGCGCTACAAGAGTTATGCCTCTTTATAGGAGTCCAGCTTTGGGGCCTCAGGCTTGGGTGTCCTCGATGTATCCCTCCCCCTTTCTCCCTCCCATATACCCTTCCTACTTCAATTTCCCGCTAACATTTTCCCCCATATTTCTGCCGTAGATGAATCTTCCTTTTCTTTTCTCTCTCACTCCTACTGTGATATGGATTGTGTTATTCTCCTAGACTTGACACTATGACCTGAACACATTTTTATTGGCTGCCACAACATTGCTTGGTTCACTGCTTCCTACTTTCCATCATAAGTTATTTGTTTTGCTCACCTGCATACTTCTAGACATACCTCTAGGTGGTCTTGTATCCTCAGCAGCTACATCTCTATTGCCTAAAAACTCACTGATCATATCAATAAGTTTATTCATTCTATGATCTGTATCCTGTAATTTTTCAAAACTTTTTTACTGAAAGTGAAAAAAAAAGTCGCATTTTTTGAGAATTCAGCTCTTTCCTTTTTCCTGTATAGTAACCTAACCCAGAAGGGGAGAAGGAGCAATAGAGATCGGCAAGAGATCGTGTAGGATAGGATCCTCCCTGGTTCCCTATCGCACCTTAGGCAACCGCCTCCTTTTGCCAAAGTCTTGGCTCTGCCCTGCTACTTGGTTAAGGATTGCGCATTGGACCCATGTGCTGCCCTAGTTTCAAGATGCTACCATACAATAATATCAGGGAAAAAAAGAATTTCTTGTTCTGTCAAACAGCTAGTGGACTATTTTTAGCTATTTGTTCCTTTGCTTTTTAAAAAGAACGTACTCTAGGCATATCTGCTTAATTTAATATTTCACTGTGGATTCAAAGTGGCTTTGTTTAACTTACACAGCTACGGGAACGCGGGCAAAGTATTTCAACAAAAGGATATTAGTCATTACAGGAACTGAGACGTGCTATTTCTGTTTGAAGGTGCCGCTATTATTCCTGGAGAGGAGAAGACTGTGCTTCTCAAAAGGGTAGGACTAATGAACTGGATGCATTGTTTGATGATGTGCCGTGATATGGATCATAATAAACATTGCCAGCTGTATGTTTTAAACATTAAGTTCTATTTTTACATTTTTTTTGCTCTATAAAAAGTACACAAGGGGCACAGAATTCCATGATAAGCAGAATGCTAAAGACGATTGCCTGGTAGACACATACATTGGGAAGAGTCACTTCTAAGCAAAGTTTGCAAGATGTGGCTATATGTAAACATTAAAATAAAGGTTTGTTAGCACTTTTTGGGGATAAACAATAAAGGAGAAATATCAGGGCTAAAGCGCTTCTCTTCCCTAGAAAGAATGCTGCTCTAGTTTCTCATCAGTGCTAGGCACACGTGTTAAAACCTAGACATTCGGCCATGTGATCTCTGCTGCAAAAGATGATCACCATTCAAAATGGTTGGTTTGCCCCAGGAAACAGGTGCGTACAGAGTTATTACTGTGTTGGTTGTGTTTAACATTTCTACTGCGTGCATTGTACTATTTAGTTGATGCTGCCGAGCCAGAGAGGTAAGGGTTGACTCTGTTAGTCAGGCTTTCCTGGACGTTTCTGAGATGCACCACCCTCTGCTGAACAAAGCATATAAAAAGGGAAACTATGTACGTAAAAGGTCTTTGCTCTCTGCATGGGAAAAGAAGGAGAGTCCTGCTAAGGATGTAATAAACCGCTTTGATACTTCCCCATCCCTTGTGGGAACCCAGGTGAGGTTCCAAGGGATATGGACTTATGCTGCTAAATGGACTTATGGACTAATGGACTTTTTCTCACCTAATTAAGCTATGACTATTTCATGGGGCAAAAGGTAGCCCTAGGGGCATCACTAAGGAGCAGAAACAACTAAAGGACATTTAGAAGAGCATGTAAAGGAATGTGTGTGGAAGATGTTGTTGAGAACTGTTCATCTGTTATATTTAATTCCTTCAGTAAAGAACTTTTATGGTTAAGCCTGGTCTGAAGTCACTAAAGGGGTGCATGCACAGCATACCTAAGAACAGGGCTTGTAATGGGGCTGAAGAGGAGTAAACATTACAAAGGTTTCATGGGCAGTGGAGCAAAAGTACATAAGGC